>NW_010561118.1:62757-132752 GCF_000687285.1 Phaethon lepturus | reverse complement strand
AACCTAGTGTTTCTGTGATTCTGTGAATAAACCAGATGCATATGTTTGTCCTCTCCAGCCTCCTGTGATGCTTACAAGATGATAATTGAACTCCGCAGTTTCTTCAGCTAAGGAAGGTCTCAAAGACCTTGGTAGGTAGAGAAGTGCCTCAGGGCTGCAGAAGAGGTTGTTTTCCCCACTTTATGCAGACTGAAGAAGTGAAGGGCTTGATCTGTCCTTTCTTACTTCGGATTTTATTCCCAAACTCGGGTGGCTGATCAGTAGTGAGGCCAGAAGCAGAACGCAGGGACTCACTGACATGGTGCAAAGGGGCAGAGTGTTATCCTCGCCATGCATTTTCTCATTAGCCTGACAGACAGCAGTGTGGGAGGATGGTTCCCTGTAAGCTCCCAGTCTTTCAGCCGTGGCAGTCCAGGATCTTGTTCCTACAAGTGCCTTTCCTGGAGAAGCTCTCCAGAGCATCATAGGGAACTGGGAGAACAAGGTTGCCAACTACTAGGACTTGTGTTCTCAAAAATTGCAGGTGGAGTGTTTGCACAGCTCCTCTGTATCCTTTCCAATTGAATTGTTGGTTCTTGAGGTGCTTCTCCACTGTGTCTCGTTCTGCTAAAGTCAGTCCCCTGTTGTTTTCCAGAAAGCATTGCAGAATGTGGTCTACAGGTATGCATTACTTGCTTTTCTTGTTTGCTGGCTTTTGTGCCTCCCTGCTTCTTCCATCCCTGTTCAGCCATTTACAAAGTATTATTCATTAGAAACTTGAGCATCTCCATCCCGAGGAGAAAAAAAAACCAAAAACTTCTAGTGAGCCAAAATTTACTCATCCTATTCTGTTTTTCTGCCTTCTAAGAAAAATGTATATGGTCTAATCATAATTCCCAAGTGACCCATAAGCCAGGTCTAGCTGTAGTAATCAGAGCCTCATACTGGAGGCTGGCTGTCAGAGATGGTTGTTAGAACAATTGATGCAGCAGACATCTGTCTCAGCTGAACTCTGCTTGTACCTTTTGGAAGAAAGTGAGTATTCATTTGTATACATAACATGGGAACAGGAGAGAATCCACAATTCCGTTGCCATCTTCCTTTAACGAGCTATCATGATATTTCATTAAAATAACATGTACACTTTGAACTGTCACATCTCTTGCAGAAGGCGCTGCTTTAGTAGCTGGAGGAAAAATTGCTTCATTGCACAGGATGCAATACTTCTGCAATTCATTGGTCTGTGGCTGAGTGGCATGTGAGGATAAATTAGCAAGGGACTGAAAGATAATTTTTTCTTGTATCATTAGGGCTGTTTGAAATTTAAATATATAAAAATCCTGTTTGTCCCCTTGTCTTTCAGAGAGATATTTTTATGATGCTTTTGGAAACAATTCATACTTCTAAATTTTCCACAAAGATTAAGCTTCCGGCACTACAGAATTTCCAACAAATATCAAGCTCTTGAGTCAAACATGCAGAGGCCATCATGAGGTTGAAAAGCATACAAACAAACTATTGTTAAAATTTGCTGATGCTGCTGGCATTGCCAGGGGGGCATCTTGTTGTTCTTTGCTCATATGATTTAAAGTAATAAGAAAACTCAGAATGAGACAAGTTAGGAGGCAAATCGTATGAAAGGACTGAGCCTTCCCCACCACTGCTTCCGAGCAGTATTCAGACATGTACACAATGGGGCCTGTTGCCGGATGGGCAAATGCATTCTAAACACTTGATATCAGTAGTAAGGGAATAGAGGAGTGATATTAGAGGACCTGAGAGGGGGAAGAGAAAAGATAATTTTGAAAAAACAGAGGCCCACAGTTATATTTGATTTAAATATTAAAATCCCAATTGTATAAGCACAAATCATGTCTTTTTCTCAATAAATTATCACTACACTCATCTCACTCATGTGACAGTGAATTGGAAAGTGCATCATCCTGTGCAGTCGAGTAATTTTTTCCTCCTCCAAATATATTACACTGTTTAAATGAGGCTACATTTTTGTGAACAATGTGTGTATCAATATAAAATGAATCACACTCACACATTCTTTACAAGCCTTTATTTAACACCTCCTTTGCTCAGCTTCTGAAATAAAAGAATATATCTTTCCCTGGTTTTAGCAGAAAGTCTGGTATACAAAGAGTCCTTTGTACCATATCAACAAAATAGTTCAAGCATCTGTCTAAAGGCCTTCAGTATATCAGAAAATCAAGTGTATGAAGCATTAGATTTCCTTTTGTTGAAGACAATTGAACTCTCTTCTGTAATAAGAACAGAAGGATGAAAAAACTCTGGTAGAAACAGGTTATGCTGGTTCCATTTGTAAGTGGAGGTACACCAAAGTGCTTGCTCCCAGTGTGTGGGTGAATGACCTGTTATAAATATTCATGTATGAATACAGCAGCTGATGTGGACTCAAAGGTGACAACTGGAGCTGCCACCAAAGGTTTTGGGAACTGGAATGTGTTGGGTGCCCCTAGGCGTTGGCGTGATGCCTCACAGTGGGTGGAGATGGCAGGACCTCGTGGCAAGGTGAAGATGTGCATGGGGTAGGTCTGGAGGCTGGAGAGGCTGCTGTGAATTTGAAGTGGAAGAAGGGGCAGACAGCTGTGTACTTCTTCCCAGCTAAACCACCTGTGATGTGATGCATGTGTTGGCATGAAAGTGTTAAATTAATTTCTTCCAGTAGTAAAGTGTTCTCTCCTTGGAGTTTGTTCCCATAGCACAAGTAACATTATTCTCTGACCTTTAATTAATGCAGTGCATTGGCATTCAGCATCCTGCTGGCACAGCCTTGGTAAGCAGCATTACTGTGTGCTCCCTTGTTGTCTTCATTGCTGGGGCATCTGAGCACGGCAAACCCAAGAACTTCCAGCATACATCTGTAGCGCTGGGAGGTGATTTATTATCCATGTGTTTACTTGGGGGCGAAGTAGGGCATGGACATGATGAGAAATTTTCCGGGTCACTCACCACTGGTCTGTGGCATGCCCAGGAGTTGGGCATTTTTGTACCCGAGCCTTAAAATGGACATTCATCCCAGGGACTGAGCTACTGTCTGTGTGCTACACATGGAGTTGAATTAATCTCCTTTTGAAGCAATTGTCTTTGAATTTGTTTCAGGGCTTTAACTGCATTTTCTTTAAATCTGGGGCTGCTTAGGTCCTACTGACATGTTCTGTGTACTTGAAAATATATTGAATCTAAAGTTGTGTGCATGGCTCACATACCTCTTTGACTCCTTTTCCTTGTTTTTGTTTTCAGTGTTGTATTTTTCCAGTCTGACTGATTTCAGTCCCCTGTTCCTATCGTAACACACATGGTGTGAGTATTGGGCAGAGCAACCTGGCTATTTCCAGCTTCAGTCTGGTTTCCTTTTTTTGTCCTTTTAAACCATGGTACTGGAGACTGGTAGCCATGGTAACTCCCTTATCTGTGTTGAGAAATAAATACTAAAAATTGCTTTTTTTACTATTTATATAGAAAAATGCAGAAGCAAATAAAACCTGCAGTATATGACTCACTTCATATTTTGAAGTCTCCACTACTTCTGTTAAACGTGGAACCTTAACATTCTGTTAAATGTGGGATCATCCGAGCAAATAAAAACAAACTCTGCTCCTTTGCAATCTGCACAGGAGGACTTTGGCTGTGTTCAGCTCCTGTTGGTTTATGTACCCCAAGGATGTAAGTGTGACCCCCCAGAGAGCCTCAGCTGGGGTGTGGCCTGGACATGAGTGACAGAGGCACTCCAAAAGGAGCCAGATCTGGGAGAGGCTTAGACTGAACTTTGCTGATTTTCATGTCTTTTGTTAATCAGACTTTATCCCACAAAAGGGCCTGTGTTTTCCATACCTTTGTATCAGCTTTTTTTTTTTTATAATAGGCTGAGAAATGCACCTGCTCTCAGTTAATTTAACGGAAACCTTTCCAAGATGGAATTGCTGCAGGTCTAAAAATCTTTTTTTAATTACTGCACCTTGGTATCCTGAGACTAGTGCATAATTCAGTGATTCCTCATGAAGCAAATCAATGTTTTCATTTCAATTCCCACATAAAAGAGCCTGCAAATTACTTAAAAAAAAAAGTTTTCTTTACATTTATTACATGTGATGTATGGCTGCAAAAATGTCTTCGGTTTTTACTGCCTGGGTGCCGTTGACATATTTTAAAGATGATGTGCCATCAGTTCCTGATATTGCCACATACTCTGAAGACCTCTGGGATCAGCTACTGGGACAGTGACTTGGACAGTCTCAAGGAATATCTCATCTAAGATCTTAATTTATTTTCCAGTAACTGGGCTCCAGCCGTTGCTGAACTTGTCTGCGTTTTGTAAATGATGGTCCTTCTAGCATGTCTTTCATGCTAATTCATTCTTTCTTTCTCCACCTACCTAGCTAGGGTGATAGAAGGTTTTCTTGGGAGTGGTAATACCTTTTATCAGACCAGCTGATATAATTGCTGGGAAAAGACACATAAGTTTTTGGCCACTGCCATGTTTGTGCCTCACTATTTGATAAGCATGTTCTTTTAATTCATCAGTATCAGCTTCCATGAGAAAAATGGAAAGCAGAGGTTGTCACTAATGACATACGAATGGCTGGAGTTGGCAATACTGTATTTTACATTCAGATAATATGCTGTTTCACTTTACACGTGTGATTTTTGTTTCTCTCTGTGGGTTGGATGAGTGTAACTCTTAGTATTTCAGTGAAAATGCTTTTGCATGTGAATTCTCTGAGTATATGCCAACATAGGATTAAAATTCTCTTGTTTACAACATTCCTACTTACAACCTTACTTCATAGAAAAGTCACATAGAGCAAACACAAAAAGAACCGCGTGGACTCAGTATGAAGAAAATTATTTTAAAATGTTTCTATTCACAGAAATACTTGTTTTGGAGTAGGTCTATTTCAGTCTCACTTTTCTATTTTCTGTACATGATAATGTGTGCATTTATTTTCCAATAGGGCTGCTCTATGTGCTGTTCCATTGCTCACTGTCTCTCCTTCTATGTCTCTGATTCACTAATAAACTATTTTTGGTGGTTCTTTTCCTCTGCCTGAATTTCAACCCTTGCTAAGTTGTTGCAGCTTTGCCCTCTCCCTGCAGTGTGTGTTAGTGAGCAGTGATTTCTGTCTTGATTTTATTTTTCTTTTTTAATAGTTTACGTTGTTTTGAATGCCAGAGTGGCTCTGAAGCTCGCTCCATGGCCACCCCTGTTCCAACAGGCAACGCTCCGAGTTAGGGACTCTGGCATCCAGTTGTGACAATTTCTAGGCGTGATGTTGAAGGATAAATTAGGAGCATCTGTTACTCCAGAAATGGGCTGCCCATACATAGTCTAAACTGATTAGTCAAAGGGGGTTTAAGAACTCATAGAATTGCCTGGGAATTGAAATGAAAGGCAGGCACATGCATTTACAAATGTGTGTGCATTTACAAACAGGCACGCTTTTGCAAGTACTTGAATTTAATGAGTAAGGTATTTTTACATTTTTTGCTTATCTATATACAGGGAGAAGTGAACCCCAGAACTGTTGCCTTTTGTACTATTTTAGTAATTAACTGCTGTTTAAAATAAATAGGTTTCTGTATGACAGTGTTAAGAGCTTTACAGCAAACATGGTATTTGATGCTTACGGCAGTGTTGTGAGACCTGTTTCACAGGCTGAGGCGCAGTCTAGTTGAATGGGCTGCTCCAGACACTGCATTTGTTTGGTGGCAGAGCTCAGGAACACAACACAAGCACCATCCCAGAGCCCAGGCACTTGCTGTCCAGTTTGCTTTGTCTGTACGTGACCTTGGCCTCTGGAGAGTTCCACTTCAGCTTGAGGCGCTATTTTATTTGAGCTTCTTCCTTCAGGAAAAGGGGAGCTTGCAGTTCTTTGCAGAGATTTCTGATGCGAATGAGAGCTCAGATGAGCTGCAGAAGGCTTAGCACTGCTCACAGCAGTTAGTGTGCTAGAAACTGTACAGAGAGAGCAAAATTTGTTGTCACTCTGTAGAAGCTTCTTTGGCATTCTGGAAAAATCTTTCCTCTTCCTAGGTAGCATCTCAAGTCCATTCTCCCAGGGCAGAAGTGCAAAGAGGGAAATTGTTGTTTAAATCTTACACATTTCTTATGAATACCTTGTCCCTGATATGTGCTTTTTCATGCCCTTATGTGGAATCTGCTTGTCACTGATGCTGACGGATGCAGGATGAAATGCAGTTTCCTTTGGCTGTGCCAAGTGGATATGCAGCAGTGTGCTCAGCTAGAAAAGCTCATGGCAGATTCTGTGCAGAGCCAGGATTGTCTGAGGGAGAGATTTTCTTTCTTAGAAGTACCTCTTCAAAGGGTGCATGTGCAGCTGCCTTGATGTGCTGGTAAAGATGTGGTAGCGGCCAGTAATATGGAGTGAAGTGGATGTGCTGAGCCCGTTCCTCCTGTTGGTTTGGGATTTTCAAATCCAGAATGATTGTTTAAATTATCTCTGTTGTAAATTGAAGTACAAATTTTTAGTTTCCCCATTCAATGGCTCTGCACTCAGGTCTGATGGGGGACCCACAGGTTTTAGCTGTAGCAGCTAATCCTTGCTACTGAATAATGGGTGACTTTACATAGCAAATATGTTACAAGATCTGAGGTCAGTAGATGGGAATGAAGAGTTAGAAAGGAGGTTTCTCACATCTCAATACTTGCCATAACAAGCCAAGTAGCAAGAGCCAAATTTGAGCACCCATTACAGATCGTGTACATTAGTGCTCAGTTTGTTGTGAGAGTTACTGGTGTCAAAGTTCACAGTAAAATATTTCCAGGGAGTAGACAGACATGGGAATTAGGCCAGTAGATGTTGCCTTTCCATTTCTAGATTTAAATAATTAGTAGATCTTCATTTACTTCTGCAGTCGGCTAGTGCTGGATGAAAACACAGGCATGGTGCAGCAAATCACCACACTTGGGCTATTTCTTGACTTTAAATAATAATTTTCCTGTTTGCCAGCAGCACTGCTGTTTACAGCCTGAAGATTGCAGACAGATGGATTCATTCAGTGTGAATTTCCAGGCAGTATTCAACCTTTACCTTATTTTGAAGTGCCATGGGAAAAATAATCCCTGTTTCTGTGTGCAGTTGCAAATGCTGGGTGCCAAGAATGCAAAGGATCCAAACCTATGGTAACTAGGTCACTCTGGAAATGCTGTCATGTGTTTGGGCTTTTGCCCTTTTTTCTTTGGTGAGGCTGCAGAAAGTAAGGATTGAGCAAGAGGCAGCAAAACAGAAGTTTATATATATTCTTTCTTCAGTTCTTCCTCATCCTCAGTAGTGTCTAGAAAATGGTAGACCCCAAAGTGGGATTTGTCAAGGATGAGCTAACAAGAAGCTTCCAGTTGTGAAACAGTCCTTTTTAACAAGCAGGTAGTTGAACTGGGAAGCAGTAAGAAAGGCCAGATTCTAAGTGCTAATTAATTATTGATAGTGTCTACATGAGAACTAGTCAGATGCTTTTGGCCTGCATTTTGTAATTAGAGTTTCTAGGTTTCAGCTGCTAATGCTTCAACAAGCTTATGCAAAATTGCTAAGGTTCATGTTAGAGATATCTGCCTTTACAGTTCCTTGGCTGTAAGCGCTGACTACTTAGGAACATGTTGTGAGTATCTGGCTGCCTGCTTCCTTACTCAGTCTCTCTAGTTGTACAAAACAGTTGTGTGCTTTCATCAGCTGGCAGTTCCAGTGAATTAATGGATGGAGGAATCACTTGTGCAGGGCTCTGACAGATAGGGGCTGCCTACCTGCTGCAGGTATCACTCTCGTAACGCCGTTGGGGAAACTAAGGCACGTCCAGGCCCTGCTTTACAGCCATCACCCCAGTGCTTCTCTGCTAACTGTTTACTCTAAAAGGCTCTGAAGGTGGGCAGTAGGAGTTCAAAATGCAGTAAGTGAATCTTATTGGCACGGAGTTGAGATCAGTGACTGACAGAGATTGGGACTGGTGTAGCAGGGAAGGTCTATACTGCTTACCTATCATGTTCTGAAACTACCACAGTTTTATTCCAACACAAGGCAAAGAGATTCCAGGAGCCAAGTCATCAGTATCTCAGGTGGCCTTGTCTTGGCAACAGCTGTCAGAGGTCAAAATAGGTGGTGAGACGCACTGTTGTCATCACTGCAAGATGCTCTGTAACTGCATCTTCAGAGTTCATGTCCACAGTCATGACCTGCTGTTTTACAGACACAGCAGGTCTTGCTGTGACACTCTGGCTGAGCAGAACAACCTTGAGATTCTGCAATGAAGGAAAAGATTGTGTGCTGGGGACTTGGTCACCACTCTTGGCTATTGCTTTAGAGAAAAAACAGATTTTTGAAATGGATTTCAGCTTGGTCCATTCCCAACCCCAATCAATCACATTTAAGTATCTGCCCAGGGCACAGGGTATCCGTTAAACTCTGATAAATTCAATGAACATGCAGACTGTGTCATCTTTTGTCATCAGTACCGTCTGTTCTTGGCATTTGTGCTATGGGGCTAGGCTGTAGATATGTTGATTAGCAGATACACTCATCAGTCATGAAAATTCATTTCCAAAATTAATTTGGATTTGGAATGAATATGGGTTTTTTCCACCTCGGGCAAAGGGAGCCTGAATTCTTGATTACACATAATTATTTATGCTCATATTTAGGCCATTTTATATACCCCTAAGGTGGTGTAAACTGGTATAAGTTTAAATATGAGGTTAGATCTGGAGTGTTTAAGCATTTCAGTCATTTTTTGGGTACTTGGAGGAGGAGACAGAATGGGAGTTGTCTTTCTTTTTAATTGTCTTTATGTATAGGCTGATTTAGGTGTCCTCTGCTATTTTATTTTCTTTTTGGAGGTCTGACTTCATCTTGATCAGAAATATCCCAACTGGTCCTCTCAAGCTTTTCCAAGAAAGTTCACTTTTCAGTAGTTGTGGTTATGGAACATGTTCTGAGGGGTGCTTGCTCTCCCCATTTTGAAGTTCATGGGAACCCTGCCAGTTACTTCCCAAAAGAAAGATGACGTCCTATACTTGAAATCCCAGTACATGAGACTGCCTTGCCTCTCAGCTTGTGTTGCTGGGAATATCCCCCTTCCATCTTTACTTTTGTGTGTCATGGGGAGGCACCTCTCTGTTCTTCAGCTGTACTATTATGTTGAAGGTAACAGGGATCCTTGCGCCATGGGATTTCAAAAATCCTTGCAATGCCAGTCACTTGGCATTCAAAGGAAATTTTTGCAATGTTTAGGAATGTCAGACTGCAGCATGTGCCAATGTAGCGCAGCCAAAATTGTTGCTTGGTGTTTCCACAACAAAATGGCCTGCCCAGAGTTCAGTCTCTGCCATCATAATACTTTGGGACTACGGATGGCTCAGTGTTCCTTCAAGTCTCAATTTTTCCATGTAAATCTAGACAGGCCTTGGTTTCACTGTGCTGAAACCAGGTTAGTACTGTGTTTCAGTACTGTGACTTTCTCTTCATTAGTGAAATTTAAGCAAGAACAGTGATTTAAACTACATCTTGGAAAAAAACCCAAACAAAAATTCCCAAGCAGTTGGCTTTCTACCTAGTCCAAGTTTGCAAGATTTTACAGATCATGCAAGAGATTTTTCTCTAATGCTTGTCTGGGAACCTCTCGTTCAGAAAATCCTGTTGGAGATCTCTTAAATCTGTCTCCAGCTGTCATTCATACTGAGTGGCAGCAGGGGCTGGACTTTCCCTTCAGTCTGTAAGTGCATTTATTGTAGAGGCCAGTAAGTATTTAAGGACGAATCGGTAACTGAAAACATGCTGAGGTCCTGGACTTGATGGGAAGGCCACTACTGGGTTGACCCATCTCTGTCTTTTACTATTTGCTTAGGGTTGCCCTACCTTATGGTCAGTCTCTGCCTATTCATGTACATGATTGTCAAAGCACTCAAGCTCCAGCCCTGCGACTAAGTCTATGGGGGCACAGTGGAGGCAGAAGGACCTGACTGTGTGGTACATACTGGCGATAGGGACTTATTCTCCAATATTCTGTACGCTTCTTTTTAACAGATTAGTGTTCATTTGATCTTCCCTTGGGTGTGTGTTGTCCTCTCTTAATTGCAGTTTTTTAAGCATTCATACTCCTTTCCTTAGCTCCTAAGTTTTGCTAATAAGTTCCTGATGTATGCCAAGATAATGAAGATGATTAATGCAATTGTTACACTCCCAGATTCTTGTTCAAACTTGCTGTCTTTAACTGGTTTCAAACTTGGATTCATCTGCAGTGTTACCTGCAACACAGCCCTTGTGTCTTAGACACAGAGGCAGGAAAACGGGAACATGCTTTGCTGTCTTCAGACATTGTCACACAAGAACCCACTGGAAAGTTAAACATAGTGAGCAGGCTGATGGCAAGTGGCTGGTGTTGTCATGAGTTTTACTCGAGCCAACAGGAAGGTGACACAGGTACTAGTAGCTCACTTTCACATTTGGCAAAAGGCATGTTCCTTCTATGCCAGGCTGCAATTATCCCACATGCCATAAAACAGGACTGGCAAAGATGGTGAAAGAATACATACTAGTACAAAGTGGTGCAAGGGGAATTAATAGAACTCATAATCTCTGTTATACTGTTTGTTTTTCTAAGTACTTTTACTCTTCCTCCAAGACTAAATTACAGCAGTTAAGCTCATTAAAAACACTTTAAGTTATAAACATTCACCATTTTTCATTTCCTTTGCAAACAGCACTAATCTGATAAGTGTGTTTCCTTTCCCAGAGCCGTGAATATTTCTTTGTAGCAGAAAGTTTGCTCTGATAGAAGCAGGTTTATAAAGTGTGAGTGTGTGATTCTCTTCCCTCTGACAAATATTTCGCTTCATCACTGATGTTTTCTTTTCCAAAGATCTGGCCTGTACAGGGAATTTCAGATGTGGAAAGAAAAGAGCACTTCACAATGCCTTATGGAGGCATTTGATATAATACCCACTATGTGCCTTGAAAAGCAATAAATAGTGCTGGGACATCGCTTAGATAATTCTTTAGAGAAATACTAGGAAACACATCCAGTTTGCTTCAACTAGCTTTATAAAAAGGTATGTCAGTGTAAAGCAGATTTATCTTTTTCTGGAAATTTGCATGGATTGCAATAAGATTTTAAAATACTGCCTGTGTTTAGAGACTGCTGTATTTTCTTCTTGGGATCCTTATTCAGGAACAGTCTGAAACAGAGTATGGTAGATGATGGTAGAGCTGGGAATCACCAGAGTTTCACTCCTGCATTCTGAACTGTTATTTGCATTCTTTCATGCTTGTGCAGATCCTTTCTTGAGAAGAGCAAAAGACATAGCGAGGAGGAAGGGGCACACAGCAGCTAGTCCAGCCATGGGACTGGTGATTTCCAACTGCTGATAGCTCTGGGGGATCATTTGCGTATGAAACACAGAATAAAGTGCGTACCGCTGCCCATCCCGCCTTATGGCTTTATGCAGCATGGAGGCAGTTGCTGAATCTTTTTCCTTGCTGTCTTTGTCCCTTGGTTGATGCTCCCAGAAGAGTCCAAGCGCACTGGAAGTACAAATCTTAAAGCTTATATCTCACTGTAAAGCTTGACATATTCCAGCCTCATATAGACTTTTCTGTTCTGTTCAGTGACCCTGCTTGTCATCTGCTTTGTAACAGACCTGGAGAAGACTCCAGGCACTCACACTGAAGGAGATTAATGTTTCATTCAAGCCTGTAGCTCCCAAATATACAGAGATTCATTTGCCGGCAAGGATGTGTTGCGCCGCTGCCCGATCCAGAGTTGTTCTGCGGCCAAATACAATGTTAGAAACACCTTGTGTATGAATGATAAAAACAAAAATATTATTAGTTTCTTAAAACAAGAGCAGAACTAACCTTTTCTGGAACAAAAAACATGCACTGTAGAGCTAAATGAGAGCTAAATGCTACTTTTATTTTTAACTCTGTAATGTTTAGAGTTTGTGATTGAAGATGAAATGACCTCATCACAGTTCATGGGCACATCTTGCACACACACATCAGCTTTCTACAAACAAATCAGTTGTTATGATAAAGGAGAGAATTTAACAGCTACAGCCAAGACATCTTTCATGACATAACTCTGAAGAGAAGTATAAACTCATGACATTGATCTGGTGTGAAAAACCTGTGTTCAGTTCTCTGAACTGGTTTCTTCTTGACTTTTGGCAAGTCAATTAATCTCTTGATGCATCCCTTTAATATCTGTAAAATTGCTATGAAAGTATTTTCCACCTTACAGCAATATTGTAGGGATCAGTGCATCTAGAGTGTATTGCACTGCAAAGTAGTAATTAGATGCTGTGGTAATCCAGGTCAGGCAAGGATTTAGGACTGCAGGCACACAGAGGAGCTCCCCATGTGCCTGGTGTGAATTTTGCTATTTTGTCTTGAGAGGGAGCAGGAGTGTGGGCTGTCTCACATCTGTATGCCACAGGTTGAACCTCTGTTTCTAGGACATACTATTTCTCAACCACTGAGTCTGCACACTAAGTCTGCATGTAACAGGGCATCCTCTTGCCTAATTGCAAAACTCTGCTTAAAAACAGTCAAGACAGCAGGCTGCTAAATTATCCTGCTGATTTTCTTGCAACATCCTTTTCTTCTCTGTTTCATGTGCAAACTCACTGACACTCGAATCTAAGAATTAATGCCAGTGATTTGTGAATCATTTAGTTATGTAAAGATTGTCTGTAAAACTATAGCTTGTAATTCATCAGCTGGGCTGATATATTTAATGATGCTTCATATTGCTGATGACATCACATCCTAGCCTAATTATGTGATTTCCCCTCCCCTGTAGCTAACATTGTCCAAAAGATGTTGTTAATAGCTCACAGTATCATCGGCTAAGTTTCCCTGAAAATATCCTATGTAGGTAGGGAAGACAAAAGGAGAAAGACATTTCTTGAAAAAAAGGGGGGGGTGGCTGTTCAGTGGCTCTCCATACAGCTCATGTTTATGTTAAGTACTATGGGCAGAAAGGGATTCTGCTGAAAGCCTATAAATCCAGGCGCTCACAGGTGTTCAGGTGCCTTATCTCCCCTTGAGGATTTAACCACAGACTGTTGATGGTCTCCATAAATGCAAACTCTGATAGGTTAAATTTCAGCACTAACAGCAGGGATTTCAACACATGAAGAAATGTTCAATATCTATGGATTTTGCTTAGGAAATGAAAAAGCTTTTATGCGTCTTGGAGAAATGTAAAAGCTTGTCACTTTTGTGGCCAGAGTACGTTCAGACTGGGGAAAGGGTCCCTGATTTTGAGCTGACAGAGAGGTGTAAATGAAATCTGAATCCAAAAGGTTTCCAATAAAATCCATTGTCTAATCCTGTCCTTTAGGGCTGGATAGGATGGGCCCATCTGGTGAGGTTAGTGACTTCCCAGGTACAGCAGACACATTAAAGGAAATGTGTCTCTAGCTCTCCTAGGTTTCAGCTAGGAAAGGGGATGGGTTTGGAAGTAGAGCAGGAGCCTCAGTAAACCTTGTCTGGCAAATTCTGTTTAGAGCATGTGTTGAATCTTTCCAAATGCTCCTGCATAAACCCATTGATTAAGTCCCTTCAGCCATATATGGTCATTTTACCTCTGAATCTAATAATGTATTTACTTTCTTTCTCAGTAACAGTTTAGGGATTTAAGAGGCCAAGACCCATTTTTAGAAGAGATTCTTCAGGCCACATTCAGTCAGTACATATTCCCTGTGCCTCCTGTTTGCTGTTGGTTGGATGTAACCTAGAGAGAAGCCTTACGGAGAGGAGTCACTAGGCATTGATTTTCTTAAAGTAAAATTTAGGCTGTCCGGGCCTTAGGAACACAATTTTGATCGGCTTTCACCAAGATGTGTGCTTCTGAGAACTTAGGCTACCTTTAGAAATGAGACTCCAAAGTGAGTTATTTTCAGTGATGTGCCATCATTATGATCGTGTGTGCTACACTTGTTTGAATGCATTCAAAATGCTCAGGTTGACCATGACCCTCGTTGATTGGCCATGGGCAAATGCTAAATATATTTTTATTGGGTTTGAGCATTAGTAGTCTCCAGTGAGTTAACTGCCTAGACCCTGAATATGCAACCAAATTAAGAAATATGTCCTGTACTGGTGCAAAGGACAGGAGAGCTCAGGCATGCAGAGGAGAAGGGGCAGAGAGGGGTTTGAAGTTAATGGTAAGACTCTTACAGTTGTAAGACGATCATGGCTAGGACTGATACATTATAGTGATACTTGTTTATGCCCACATCTGCTGTTTTCTAGGTAGTAAGAAGGACTTCTTGCCATCCTTCCATGGTAATTTTCTGAATCTCTGATAAAATGCTAAATGGACTGAATTTGTAGCTTTTGCCAGTTACATCAAGAAATAATTGGTCCTGGTAAAGAAGAAATAATTTTGCATTTGTGAGTTTGGTTGCCAGCCAGGTAGATGCATACCTCCTCTTGCTTTACAGACAATCCTGCACTTGCCTTGTTCCTGAAAGGGCTTGGATCACCTTCACAAGTGCTGCCTGGTTTCAGGAATCACCTCCCCTTTCAGGCTGTGGCAGGGTCTCCCAGGCAGAGTGCTCTGGCTGGCTGCTTTCTTTGCATCTAACTGCATGTAAGTGCAAAAGAGCTGATCCAAAACATCTTGAAGCCGGCCTTTCCCCTGCTCTTGCAAATGTTTATATCGTTCAGTTTGAATGCTGAAAAAATTATCATACTGTTTCAAGGGTGCCTAGACTTTGCTTTCTGCCCCTGTGGCAGCCAGCTCCAGCTCAGACTTTAGAAGTTTCCTTACTCCAGGGCAAGATTCAACAGTCTTAGAGATTTGTGACCCTATGTCCAAAGCCAGGAAACTGTAGTTGAGCCAAAACCATTGGCATCACTGCTGAGAGTTAATAAATACATTCATTCCTGTAGTACATTTTTATTGGCATGAGTGAGGTGTAATACATACCACCTTGTTTTCTCTGTGTCTGAACAAAGAAAGTTGTGCAATTTGGACTTGCCAGTGATTAAGAAACCTAAGCAAGCTGGAGTGATAAGATCATAGATTTTATGACCTCTATGTGTCATTATATCATCTTATCTGAGCTTCTGTGTAGCACAGGCTGTAGAGCTTCATCCTTTATCCTTCTTAAGCCAATACATTTTGTTAGTGAGACTTTTCTTTAGAGACTACCAGTCTCTGAATTTGGGTTCTTGTGGGTATGCTGCAGACTCATAAGCAGCTGGCCTGTATCAGAGCTTCTAGACAACTTTTATTCCTGGTTCCAGATGTGGTGTTTCAGATACTGCTGCAAAAAGCATGCAGAAGTAAAGAAGTTAAAAATACCTAGGAATTGTCCTGAAGCCAGTCCTTTGGGGTGTACTTCTTGCACATGGAGTGCCTCCTTCCAAGAGCACATTTCTAACCCCACAGCTGCCTCTCTCTCCACGTTTCTCTGCTGCTTACAGCTATTGCTCTTTCTTAAATATGTCTGAGCCGGGCTACTGCAGGCTCTTCTTGTGGGCTGATGCTTTGGGACATTTGGGTCTTTCCACCAGTTTCACAGCTGGCTGGGCACTGCTGCAGCCCCAGCTACTGAAACATGCATTCATGCCCAATAAAGTGCTTGAGGTGAGTTGATGGGGGGCTCATGCATGGAATATTTGGGTCCTCAAGCATAAAATCCTTGGGCATTCATGCATGTAGTGATTGGGCACTCATGCATAAAATACGTTCCTCAAGCGTGAATTATTTGAGCGCTCATGCATGAAGCATTTGAGTGCTCAAGCATGACCTAAAGGGTATTCAAGCATATACCAATTAGACACTCGGGTACAAACTAATTGGATGCTCATGCATGTACCAGTTGGGCACCCATGCATAAACTAATCATGTGCTCATGCATGAATTAATTGTACACTCATGAATAAATTAATTGGCTGCTCATGCGTAGACTGATTAGGCACTCGTGTGTGTACTAAGTGGGCACTCATGCATTAATTTGTTGGGTGCTCATGCATGAACTACTGGAGCATTCCTGTATAAACTAATTGGGTAAGCATGGGTCAAGTAATTTGGTACTCATGCATGACCTGATGGGGTGCTCCTGTGTATTGTTTTGGCACTCATGCATGAACTAATTGGGTACTCTTATGTAAATACCATAAACCCTGCCTGATACTCCCATTCCTGTGCCTTCCAAAACCTTCAGCACTTTGGGTGGTTTGGAATCGAGTTTGAATTGTGCAATTTAGGCCTAGAGCTGAGTGGGGCAGTAATTAGAAACAGATGGCATAAAAGAAGAGCTCCTTCTCTTGCAGGGATTAGTGACCATCAGTTATATATTCTGTGCCATCCTAGAACATCCTCCCAGCTCACATAGTTGCTGTTCCTGTCCTTGCCCTTTGTAAACACCAAATTTGCTTTGTCTGTTCCAGAGCTGTTCTCCCCAAGCCTCTTTGTTTCCTTCATAGCCACTAGTTTTAGAGCTCATGTTCATGGCTTTCTTTACAGACAGTAACTTCCTCTTGAGTCCTTGGGTCTTTCTCAGGTAGCGGTTGTGCCTCTGTGCTGGCTGAAAATTGCTTCTTTTCATCATGAGACTGACACTCAGCTGGTGAGGCCTCATCTTCTGAAAGAATACTGATTTATAAAGGGAATCGGCATCCCTGAGACAAGTCAATCCAGCACTCCGTTTTAGCATGAAGCATGTGTGAACAAAAAATTGGTGGTAGAAATAGATGATGTCCTTACCAATGGCCTACCTTAAGGCCACTGCCACAACTAGGAAGAAGTTAAAATACTGGTTGCAATACAAGCTATCACAGTAAATATGTACTATGTCATGTAAGTACATATATGCAAAACACGTGACTGGCTCAGGCTGCCATCACCAGATGGCACTGTTACCTACACATACCCGCCTCTTCCATCCTTTGTGGTGTTGCTGTAGTATGGGCTGCTCTTTTGGAAGAGCTAGCAGACAGCAAGGGTTGCTGTTTCCTTAATTTCTCTAAGTAGGTTCAGTTCTTGTGATAGAGAGCTCCCTGGGGAACGGCCGTCGTGCTTGAGTTTTTTTGCTGGTTCTTTGTGATTGTTTCTCTTCAAAAAGTATGAGTTGTTGTGTAACCAAAATCAAGTTATACTAAAAAAAATGAACCAACCAGCCCCCCTTCCTGGATGTGATGGCACCAGTTTCTTTTCTAAAGAGAAACTGATCTGAGGATCAGTGGGTGTGAGGGGTAGCTGGTTTGTTCACTTACACGGGCATGTGTGCATGCGGGTTGGTTACCTGCACAACCACAAAACTGTATTTCTTATACTGGACACAAGTTTTTATTTCTGATTTCCAAGAACTGTAATTCAGATTTTGCAACCATACATGCATACAATTCCCACT
This sequence comes from Phaethon lepturus, assembly GCF_000687285.1. NCBI lineage: Eukaryota > Metazoa > Chordata > Aves > Phaethontiformes > Phaethontidae > Phaethon > Phaethon lepturus. The sequence continues at coordinate 115,369 of NW_010561118.1, read as the reverse complement.
GAAGTCAGTAGATAGGTTTTTGTGTAGAAAATGTTGAAGAAATCAGCTCTGTGGGTGGCATACGCCCCACTTCATGTTTTATTGGTCTTAAACCAGCAGCACTGCCCTGTTGGTCGCTATTGCATATTTCCAAGTGGCTGATACTGTGGTTTTGAGGTTTCAGGCAGGAGCCTGATTGGAAGTAAGGCACAAATAAGATACAACAGCTGTCTATGGCCTCTTGTCTTGAGCTCATGTGGTGCAATTTCAGCAGTCCAGACCTAGAGAGCTTTTACAGCAACATAAAGAAAGAGGTAATAGACCAGGTCCACCCAGGATCTTTCACTCCAAACACAAGGGTGGGATGTTTCAAACAGGGTCACTGCTGCATTTCAGAAGTAGGTGAGAAGATGACAACTGCAATCCAACTCTGTGCAGCAACTGGGAGAGCCCTGGCACTGGTCTCAGAGCTTGGTTTGGCTTCCTGGGGCTAGTGCGGGGCTTGATAGACTGCTAGCCCTGAGGGGCAAACTACAAGGAGAACCTGGCTGCCTTGGTTAGCACAAGGACAGAGACTCAACTGCCCAGTGTCTGAGATCTTTCCCTTCCTTTGGTTGCTCATTCTTGCCATCAACTTAGGAAAGCCAGCATGCATGTGTGCCTGGCCTCTTTTAGCGGCAGCATCTTCTGCCAGATTAAAGTGACATGTAATCATGATCTCTTAGTCTGTGGGATTCTCCTTGTAAAAATAAAAAGCCTCAATTGTGTCCAAGGCAGAGCCTCATTATGGTTCTTTTGGATGGATGCTGCACTGCAAGTGTGTGTACAATGAAGCACATACAGTAAAAATGCGTTAGGGCAAAGCTTTTTTGTTTGTTTTAAAAGGAATTCTTGGAGTCCTTTCCCCAGGCTTTTGCAGTGACTTGTGAAACTTCAGGCAAGTGAGTTGTCTCCCTTAGTTTGTGCAGTAAAACAAACATGCAAACAGTATTTATCTGATGAACAAACTCCCACTGGAGCAGGACCCCGGGCTTCTGTTTCTGACCACCATCGATCACTGCAACATCTTAAAGCTTTTATATATTGATAAAAGGAAGATTAAAAAAATCAACTCTCTAACAGGTGCATTTGGAATTAAGAACTAGTTGTAAAGCACTTTTCGACTCATCAGTATGAGATAGGTTATCCTGGAGAGTGTTGTGATTCATTCTGGTCCTCTGATGCATTGCCCTAAAATCTGGTCTGGATTCCGCACTGGGGAAGGGACCGTTGGTGGAGCCACAGCGTGAACGTGGCCAGATTTGCTGTGCCTCCCGCATTAGAGGGTGCTGCCTGCTGCAGCAGCATCACCTGCTGGGTCTGTCCAGACCCTTCAGTCATGTAGGGCATTGTATGGTGGGGCAAAGTCCAGCCCAGCCAGGTCTGACTTCAGCTGGGGCCTCCAGTCGCTACCCCAGTACAAATGCTAAAATGATCTTCCATGTTGCATCAGAGGGCATCTGTGCGCTCTGCAGGGCTGGAGCCTCTGTGTCTACCAGATTGCTGCCAGCTAACTGGAGAGGTAGTTGAGTAAGAAAATCAAGTGTTATTTTCATTTGGTAAATGGAAAACATGGAGCAGCCCTTCCCACATTTGTTGCTCTCTGTTCAGATTATTAATTTCCACACCATTAAAATGAGAATGTAATTCCTGCCCTTTAAACTAATTCATGTAAAAACTTTTCCTCCAGCCACTGTGTAGTCTCTTAATGAAAGCTGTGACTGAGTAAGCCAAGGATAGAAATTAAAGCATTACCAAAGTGCTCCACTCGGTGCTGCATTCCTGAGGTGTCTTATCTGATCCTGTACAATTGCCACAGGCCGTTCTGGGCCAGATTCTGCTCCGCTCTGTGCTGAGTTTAGGCAGCAGCTGCCCAAGCAGAGGTGGCGGCTTTCACCGGCGTAAGGCTGGTGCAAGTGAGGAGAGAGTCGGACCTGCTGTCTCCTTCCTGGCAGGAATGAACTGCACCACTTGAAGAGCAACCTTAATTGCTGCTGAATCAGTTAGGCCATCTTTAATCAAATCCTCCCCTCCCCAGCTTTGACATGTGATTTTTATCTTTTTCCCTGTCAACAGCATTTAGTTATATTAATGGCTTTCCTGGCATGAGCCAACATCGTTTTTAATCTATTTGATTTTGATAATTCTTTCTCTTACACTGGGAATAACCCCGTCATATTTGCAAACCAGAACTACCCCAGTTTTGCCCCAAGTTTGCACAGTGAAAAGAATGAGTTATCTGCACGGCACTTGTCTGTTGTTTCTTCACTGCTGATCTGCCATCAGGGGCTGCCACTAAGTCTCATCTGACTTGCAGCAGCGTGAGCTCTGAAAGCCTTGTCCCGGGGACCTGCTGGCTGTCCCCCGAGACGATGTGTCATGGCCCGAGGGAAATGAAAAGGGCGAGAATTAGCGGGAGGCCCCAGTTCCTTCTTCACTGCTGAGCAGTGGGACAGTGACTGTCCTTATTCCGAGCAAAGTATAAAGTTACAAGCTAGCCCAGAGTTAAGTTGCTACAAATAAACTTATAATAATGTGTACTTCTGCATTTATAGGTAGGAATTTAACATGAAGCTAAACCAACTAAAATAACTGGAGCTGCCCCAGGCTGCTTGAGGAGTGACAGCGATGCTGTGTCAGAGCAGACGCTCCCAGGACACTTGGGCACAAGTGAGAAGAGACAACAGAAACCAGGAGTGAAAAAAGATACCTTATGTAGCTGATCCTCCTGCTAATGCAGGGCTGTTCTATGCCATGTACTTTCTTGTGCTTTATTGAGTTTAATTTTAAACATCTCAGTTGATGGGGCTTCTATGGTTTCCCTGGGGAACTTGTTCCGTAGCCTACCTTGAATTTCCCTTCATCTTTATCTTAGATCTTCCCTTTTTAAAGCACACTAATGAAGCGAAATAGTCCTTTCCCTTTTCTCTGTGTTTCTTATGATATTAAAATATATTCTTCCACACCTGGGTTGGCAGGGAAGGATTTAAATTCATTCCACAGCCATGCTGGAGCACTGAAGAAAAGTGTAACTCTATGGGAAGGGGTTCGTAATAAAACCCCTGCAACTGCAGCCAGTTGTAGACTCATATACAGGCTTACCTTTATAGGTCTCATCTTTGCTGTTTTGTTTTTTCGCATCCTTCAGTGTTTCAGTGTATCCTGTGCCATCATAGAAGCACAGCAGGAAAATACAGAATTTTCAAACCTCACAGGAGCATTCAGAGTAGAGGAGTTTTCTGCCAGGACTGTGTGTCATTAGAGCAGAGGCAGATAGGATTTCATAACCAACCAGCCCAGGGAACCTCCAGAAATGGGGCTTAGAAAACAACATGCCAGTGGGTATTAACCTCTCCTAATCGACATCTGCTTCACTGTTAGATGTTAAGTTTATTTTACTAGAACTGCACAAAAAAGAGAAGTTTTTTTATGATCTTCTAGGCCACACTAAAAAAAAAAATTGAAAAAAGAAATCCTTGCAATTGGTTGAAAACAAAATATTTTTTCTTTGACAACTTAAATAGACAAAATGCTTTGTTTACAAGCTTTTTGATCTTTTAATATTTCTTCTATAAAAGTGAACAAAATATTGACCTAGATATTTTGAACTGAAAAATTGGAATGGTTTAGTTTTTCTGGATTTTCTCTATATACTTTCTCCCACTTTTGAAATACTTTACACAAGCATTTGTTGAAATGTTACATATAATATTTCAGAACGGCCTGACCATTCTTAAAAAAAACCCGCATTGTTTTGTCCACCTTTGATTTTAATAGAAGTTAAAATTGAGGTTCTTATTTGCATAGAGATAAAAGATCCGAGGGAATGTTGGTTTTAACATTGCATTTATGCATTTTTCTTTCAAAATGTCTTGGAGTGGAAGAGAAACAATGTAGGGAATAAAAGAGAACAAAGGCTCGATGCAGAAAGGAGCATGATGACAGTGCAGTAAGGCAGTTTATGACCAGAATTGTTCAAACAGCTGGAGATTGTATTACACTGTTTATCATGTTTAAACCCGTGTCAAAATGACATATATTGTGGAAGTTTTTGTGTGAGATTGTGAACTAGGTATTATGTGAAAAAGTCAACCATATGTTATAATATTCTTCTGGGGACAAGAAATCTAGCTGAGACTAAAAGGAAGGGTAAGTTCAGTAAAGAAGTCATCTTCTCTTGAGGCAGAGGTGACAGTGTGGGCTGCATACAAAATACTTGTGCAGTTTGCAGAGCTCCATGAATCATATAATTTATTTGAATGTTTTCCCCCACTTTTTATCTCTTTGTAGAATATCCTTGGGATTGAGGTCTTTTTTTCCTAATTTTGTATTTTTTTTTCTAATTTGGAGGAAAAAATAAATCAGTTCCTTCCCCTTTACATTTTCTTCAGCCTGTGACAATCCAGAATATGCGTACCTGTGGAGTACCTGCGTACCTGGGAGTCACATGTGTTGTTTCTGTTTTCCCGAACTCAGAAACTTATTCTTGTCATCACATTTTGCTTGAGAATATTTCTAAAATTTGCAAGTCAGCAGAAGACTGGGGCATGGCAGAGGCTCCCCTGGCCTTCTGGACAGATTGAATTTCACCCACTAAATATGTTTCAAACTGGGAGAATTCACGCAGCTCACAATTTCTATGGTCATTTGTGCTAATAGAGTTTGACAGGCTGAATGTTAATGGCAAGTAAACAGGAGAGGGGGTGCTAACAAGGTCATAATGAAGCTCACATTTAAATTGAATTGAAATGAATATATGAACACTCATGAGAAACAGTTTGTCTTTCTCCTCTAGGCTGTACTGCAGCATGTGGTAGCAATGGGCAGTTTGTGAGTGGCAAATAAAAAGGAAGCTATAGCTATTCTGCAAACTACAGCTATCTTAACAAAGAAAACTGAAGCTAGAAAGGAGGGAAGCAGGGGAGGATGCTCCTTTTCAGGAGCCCACCAGTCACGGCAGCTTACTCTTGCCCTCTCATTGCTGTGACTCCCAGCTAGCCACACTTACGTCTCCAGTGTAACTCCTATTGATTTCAGTGGCATAAGCCGGCAGGGAAGCGCTGATCTGGAGTCAAATTTTACCAGATGTGAACACTCTCAAGCCCTCTTAAATCCGATTTTGACCTCAGGACTACTTCACTTCTTGCAGGAAGGGGCTCTGCTGAGATCAGGATGGCTTGCAGACCCTTTAAAGAAGTGTTCTGCAACTGCCATGCTCAATCTTTTAATTTATTCTATTTTAAATAATGTCTGCGTACAGACAAATGAGTGAGTTGCGTTCTCGCACACGCGTGCATACAATGAATATGTCATAGCCGAGGAATTGGGCTGACTTATCCAAAGCTGTTGGCTTTTTCTTTCCAGGCGTGCTTTCCTAATTCCAGATGGATAAGAGAACAGTGGTGTTCAAGGAACCATCCCCCTCCTTCCCCTCCTCACAACTTTGGCATAGTTGTGTTTATTGCCTGTGACTGAGGGAGTTTCAATATCCTTGCAAAGTTCTGTCTGAGGAAACCTGGCGAACAGAGCATTATTGGTGCAAAACCCTCTGTAACCATCAGATGCTTTTCTGTGACTCAAAAACATTTCAGGCTCTTTTGTAATAAATGTAAATGGCAAACCAGAGGTCAGGGATGGTCTCAAGGGCAAAGGCTTGTGTCTAATCTTTATTTTCTCTTTATGAGCTGCTGTAACAACTTTGAAGGTATGAAAGAAATCAGCAGAAATGTGAGACAAGGCAATCTTATTAGGAAACTGGTACATAGATTCTCAGACTTGTTCTTTGACCTCCTTTGAAACAACTGTGGGGCCAGGATCCTCAGATGATGCAAAAGCATAAATGTAGCTGCAGATTTACTTTAACAGGGATTTAGTGTTTCTGTTCAATGATAGCTTCCTTCCCCCCACCAGAAGACACTTGCAGCAGAAGTTTTCAGCCATTTTAATCTTGGTTTTAATATAATGGTTCTCTTTACATATTTTTCAAATGACTCTAGAGATGACAAATGGCTTGAGCTTAGCCTTTCTGCATGTCTTCAGGAAATAGGGATGGTTTATAAGGTAAAGGTTTTGGTCTTGCAGTGATCTTTAAAGCCGATCCTCATAAGCCTCCTTAGGAATTTCTGTAGATGGGGGCAGTTTTGTGTTGGACTCTTGGTTGGATGACATTGCATTCTTACTTTTACAAAACAGGGTTTTCACCATTTAAAGATTTCTTGATACTGTTTGCAAGGTTTGAATGCTGAATGTTAAAGTTTTTTAATAATCTGCATACTTCACTAATGCCCTATATACATGCATGACTTTTTGGCTTGACAACCAAAAATTTAAAGGAGAAAACCCCTGAATTCCTTTTGTGTCTCACAAGATGTTCCATTTACCACTTGCACCCCGCATAATGTTTAATTTTTGGGCTGTTGCACTTAAGGAGGGGGAGTTAAGGAGGGGGAGTGGAAAGCAAGATTTGCAAAGCTGCCCGAGGCGGAGGAAATGCTGGCGCTTGCTCTGTACTGTGACTAACTGGATAAGATGCTCAGCTACAATCTGGGAGCCCCAGGTTTGTTCCCCTCTGTTTAAAAGATGTCCTAATCTCCCCCTACCAGACTGGAAGCCCTTTCAAGGTGGGGGAGTCACTGAGGCTCTCCCCAGTGCTCCACTTTGCGTGATATCATGGGACGTGAAGAGAAAGGACTTTGCAGTCTCATGTAATGACCAGCCAAGGATGAATGCTGTCCTGCTGGCCTGCTGGCCAAAACTGGGCAGCAGATTCATCCTGCGGCCAGATATTGTTTCCCAGCAAACAAAATGTTTCCCAGCAAGTTCGCCGTGTGCCAGAAATATATTTCATCCATTTCTCACTGAGGCACTGCACGCTTGCTGCAGTTGATGCTAAGTTTCCCAAACCATCCCATGCTGTTCAACCACATTAAATATTGTTCTGAAGCTAATTAAGCTGACAGTTTGGGAATTATTTTATTAACTTTGCTTGCTGAATTTCCTTCCCCCTGGACCCTGGCTCTTGTAAGTAACTTTCAAAAACTGATTCAGAGTGTTTTTCCTTTATCACGTTCACATTGGTCTTAGCCTGTAGGTTGACACTAGAGTTATTGCCTGTATTAGTATAAAGGAATAATGGACATCTAAATGTTTAATCTAGAAGGATGTGACTGACAGGCCTTTACAACACTTCCTTAAGGATGGGAAAATTGAGTGTCTGACACATTTAATTCTCCATTAGCTGAATATCCATGCAGCAGGTGTTTCTGACAGTGCTCCAGGCATCCCTCCCTGCCGCAGAATGTCAGGAGGGCTGGGGGCAGGTCCTGCACTCCTCGGCTCAGGCCAGTTGCATGGGGCAACACGCAGTGCAAACCTGCAGCCAGGGCCAGTTTTTTGACATAATGGTTTCCAAATTGGAATTTTAATTTTTAGGATTCTTCATATTTTATGTGTAAAAATTCATTTGAGAAAAAAACCCTGCTCCTGTTGGGCTGTAGACTGCAGGTCTGAGAATTGAATGCTCAGGAAAAGTCTGAGCCGTTCCATAAATATATTTAAGGGACTTTCACGTCCCTTCAGGCTGGTTCCTATGCCAGGAAGAAAAATCGCCACAGACCTTAAGTCTGATGAAATTCTTCCGTTGCTTCTGTGTGAAGAAGTGGTTGAAGTGACAGAATCTGATCAGTCTGTAAAAACTGTTTCAGTCATTGATGAAGCGCCAATCCTCATGAAATCACTGAGAACTTTTTCCTTTGGCATGGTAAATGGGTAAGTCCTTGAAAAAATATCCCATACTTTGAAAAATGCCCTCTGAGCATCAGAGTGAATACAGGTGAGGGCACAGTGCTGTGTGTGCGGCAAGTCCCCAGTGAGAGCAAAAAGGAGACAAACACATTGGGGTACTGGTGAGGGACGGGAAGGTGTTCTAAATATGGCATAGGAAGTCCATTTATTTTCTTGTCACCCCAGACATATAAAGCACTGTCAGCTATAGCTGACAGATAAACAAACTGTGTTCTCTTTTAGAAAATATGTGAACAGGGTTGCTCATTGTCAGACTTGCAGGCAAAAAAATAATAAACACAGATGTATATTGGAGAGGGATAGAAATGCTCTGAATTCTCACAGCTGAAATCCAAGCTTTGAGAGGAGCCAGAGGAGGGAGTCTCCCCGGGTGTCATCGGTAGCAGCAGTGCGTGGGCTGTGATCTTCCTATTTAAGGACTTGAAAAAGTTAGGAGGAGGACTTGGCATGCTCCTTACTTCATTCATAGGCTTTTCTGTCCCCAAAATGATACTGATTTCTTTTCCTCCCTACTCTGATCCCTCTTGGACTGCAGTAGCAGAGAGGATCTTGATGACATGAGCTGCCAGCCCTATTTTTCTACCTTTTTTATTGGTGTATAAGTTTGAGTTTGAGCGGGGAGCTGGTATGTGAGCTTTGCTGCTTTGAGACTATGTGGCTGTTAAAGAAAAATATTGGATATAAATTTGGATTTTGTTAATCATGTATATGAAATAATGATTTTCTAAGTGACAAGAGTATACTAATTATGAATTACTTCATTAGGCAGCAGTTTTAAAGAGAACCCAAAGCACCATTCAAATATGTCTAGTGAAGAATGACCTAATTAGCAAACCCTGCTGTCTGCGTTGCACCCATCACTGGGAAATGTTAGGATTTTTCAAGTTAAAATGTTAACTCGAGCTGTTAACTGTGTGTACTCCATAGGCAGTTCACAGTGCCACATCGCAGTGACTGTGAAGGGTCAGTTCTGCCCAGACAGATAGAAAGGGGAGAGAAGCTTGATTTGTCCTGTTGTTTGTCTCACAGTGAGGTGTGTCTAGGAGGGCCAACATGCGCCCCGGCGAAAGCAGGGCAGCTGGCACCGGCGCTCTTTTGAGCCTGGCCTCGACCTCCGGCGCCTGCTTGCCATGGCCGTGCCGGACTCTGCGCCTCCTCCCAGGCCTTTGCCAGCGTCCTGCAGCTCAAATCTACTTACCCATTCCTCCTGTAATGACATAATTAGCTTTCCACCTACTGCACTATGCCAGCAAAGCTCAGTTATCTCATTATTGGTTTTAATTAGCGTTGTGAAAATACTTAGAGGTCCCTGTCACAAGTTAGATCCTTTTTTTAACTTTTTTTGCCTGAAATGGGGGCAGCTCTGCAAGAAGAGCCATAAACACCTAGAAGATAATTTTGCCTCGAGCCCATTTTTCTAGCTTGTCTGTAAAACTCTAAATGGCAGAGATTTGTTTTGTTTGATCTCTTTGTTTGCAGTAAGAGAATCTTGTCTTGGCTGTGTTTTGATAAATCCAAAACCTCCAGAAAAAGAAAGTTTCTGTAATAAAAAAAGTAGAATATTCACAGTAGATCCTCAATAGTTCTCATCAGGAAACTTCCGCCCGCATTTTGAGTTCCGAAATAAAGTTCCACACATACTGATATTTTTTGTTTTATGTCAATGTTCACAAGTTCCAAACAGGTTCACTATCCCCATGTGCCAGATGCTGTATAAACAGGAGGAAAAGACTCAGCCCTAGCAAGTTTACAATCTAAATAGAAAACAAACTGGGATTAAGCAAAACTTGGGAAAAGTTAAGGATTCCCATTTATAAGTGATTTTTTTGTGAGAGATCTAAAGCCCCACATCTAATTATAATTATAGTAATGATTAATTTTATTACTGTTTATCCTACAAAAATTATGGGATCGGTTCTCAGGATCTTATCACGAGTGCTGCGTTAATTAGTGTTATTTGGAAAGTCCCAGTGCCTAGAATTAAGAATTTGCTTAAGACTCAGCTTTCTTATAAAAAAAACCCACCAAGTTTCTTGTCTTTGTGGTTTTTGAAGGAGCTTGAAAACATGACTGAGATGTTGGAAAAAAACTCCCAATTTGTGATTTTAAGAAGTCTGACTCATGACTTTTTAAATACCTGGTGTTAGAAATACTGGTAAAATGCTCATGAGATAAATCCAGCCTAACACGAGGCTCACGAATCCTTGTTGCATAATAGGATTTTCATTGTTCTGCCTTAGTTTATTTTGTACAGTCATGGAGCAATGGGAGCCTCCCATTTCAGACCTGTACAAAAGTGAAGTGCCAGCAAACAAAGCAGTATTTCATTTCAACTGCTTTGGTTTCTCGAAGCCTGGCTGCCTTGCTCAGAGAGGAGGTGGAACTTCTGAGGCGCATGCGTTGAGTTTTGGAATCTGCCGAGTACGGAGCCTGAGATCTGGGGAGCTGCTGAACATCGAGAGAGATATCAGAGGGTCAGATTGTGCTGATCCTGCTGCTCCCGCGTGGCTCATCCAGCGCTCAGCAGCCGGGTACGTCCCTGCGGGAGGTTCTGACCCCTGGTCTGGACGGGAAGCTGGCAGACGGCTCGCTGCAAGGTGTTGAGGGGAAAATAGATTAGTCTGAGACAGACTGAGTCTCAGAGCTGTCATGGAGCTTTAAAAAATAAAGCTGGAGGTAAACAAAGCAACACGCCTGTTTCCACGCAGTCTGTGGGACTGCCGCCGCCAGCCTTTCCGACGGGCTCAGGAATTCCACCTATTTCCTACCCCAGCTCCTCTCTGCTGCCCAACACCCGCGTGGCTGGGTGCATGGCGAGCGTTACCTCCCGCCAAGGAAACTGAGGCACCGGAGGAGCAAGCACTCAAACACCCGCCTGGGCTCTGTCTCATGGCAAGGCGGCGGCAGGCTGGGGACTCCGATACGGCTTGCAGTTTCTTGCCTTAATGTTTGATCATGATTCCTTAGTTTATGCACTATTAGTACCATATATTTTGTATTTCAAATCTTTATATTTCATTATATTTCAAATTCATTAAACATCATATCATTTAATACTTCTCCTGAGATAACTGGATGGGGTTTGTCTTTTTTTTGTTGTTGCTGCTACTAAGACAGTGCCCTAGGCAGGACTCTGCTGGCTGAGGAATTGGAAACAGTCACAGCTGCAAAAGACTGAGAAAGTTTAGCAAATATATGACAAAGAAAAGGAAAGAAAAATGCCAAAGCTACAGGGGAGCACAGGTGTTATCACATCACTGCTTAGTTAGAGACTTCCAAGCATGATCATTTCCAACAGAAATATTTTTTACTTTATTTTTTTTAATGAATAAAGAATTGGCACCCCTGATGTGGAGCACCTGTGTGACTGGCAGCAGAACTGCTGGGCTGCTGCCCTGCCTGCCCCCTCAGAGTTATTGCAAGGAAATGAGGATTTTCTGTCCCCTACTCTGATTCTGCAATTCTTTTATTAATTGGATTTGACTCAAGTCAGATGGAATTGAAGCTGACCTGCCACTCATCTCCCCTTTAAGCCCTCCAAACAAGGCATACATGATACGTATCTTTTTTTCTTGCTCGTTTCTTGTTAAGAGGAAGGATTTCATCCTGTGTGGCACACCACGGTTAATAAAAAACAACCCCCAAACATAAGCCTTCCCACCAAGGGAAGGTTTTTCTGGTTTTGTCCCCTGTAGCCAGGCTGTACCTGTTGCAGGAGAGCATGCCAGCCCATGGCTCACTTCCTTGGATGGAGGAGCAATTTCTGCCAGAAGAACTATAAAAATAGCATCCTCTTTAATCCCTGGCTCTGATTTCCACCATGAGTGACCATTAGCCATGAAAATACCAGTAAACTTTATTGGCAGTAAAAAGTGATGTATATTATTTGAAAACCAAAAAAGGCAAAAAAAAAATGTTATGGGACCATTAAAAGGTCCACAAGGAATCCTTATTTCATGTTTGCTTTGGGAGTTTCAGCTGCTTTGATACAAATACTGTCTTACTGAATGCCTTGCACTACTTTTTATAGAAGATGAAGCAATTGCTTCTGGAAGAGTTATTCCTAGAGTCTCTTAAAATATTGTTGTTTGGGTGACAGCAGCAATTCAGTAATCATTTGTCCTTAAAATGGTCATATTAATTTGGTGCTCCTATTAAAACAATAGGACTTTCTTGTGGGATTTAAGCAGTTAATTATTAATTGCAAGTGCTCCATAGTTAGCTAAGGTTATGTTTAAAGATAAATGTTATGTCTTTAAGACCATCACTATAAATTAGATTGAATTGAGAACTTGAGATAAAGTGATAGAGTTTCTAAAGGGGAGGGGTCCATTTCCTGTCCAAACCTTTCTTCTTCATTCCTTCTTCTCTTGTTTCCTAAGCAGTTTTTAGAATTTTGAAAGCGTTACACATAAAAAAATTATACTGCTTCACTGGGAAAGATTTTAATTGAGAAATGGTCTTTCATCTAAAATAAAAAATTCACTAAAATGCGTTTTTCTTCAAAACTGGATTTTTTTTTTACTAGTTTGATTTTCATTTAAAATGTTATCAGAGTCTATAGTTATTTTCCATTATAGAGAAATACAATTAACGTTTTTACATCACATAAATTAAAAAAAGAGCAAAGAAAAGCTGAAAAATCCATCCATTTCATATACTGGACAACATTGACAGTTTTTTGATTAAGTAGTCTTAGGTTTTTGCCCATCCTGGTTGTAACACATCCTGAGGAAGAAAGGGAAAAATCAGAACATAAAATATGTATCAGAGCGCTTCTTGTTTTGTTAGTGTAGCCATAAAAAGATCTAAAATACTTCTAAATTCTTCTTTTTAATAAGTTCATGTAGAGGAGTGGTTACTATGAAAATAAATGAATCGAGCTCACGCCTGCTTTATTTACGTAGCCAGATTCTTTCTTGGGTCTTGAAACTTTGCTCCGATCATGTGTCACCTGTCCATGTAACTAGATAGGTAACTTAATACTTCATATTGTGCTATGAGGAATTATAAGATGATTTAAAGTTCTGTTTTGTTATTACACACTATGTTATAAAGAGGGAGAGAGCAGAAGCTCACTTTAGTGTCTCTTTTCCCCTCACTCAATACCAGTTGATGGGAATTACACTTACTTCCATTTGATTCTTTCTTTTGTACTGACTTGAGACCCATGTGGGCATGTTTGATCTGTGGTGTCGCACCCACTGACGTAGCGGTGATTTACATGGGGTATCTCTCATTGATTTCAGTGGAGCTCAGATGAGAATTGAACGATTCCTTTGACTTTCTTCACCCTGGGGGCAAAGCCAGGAGTGGTGGTGGTGGGACGTGCTTAGAGTTTGCAGGTGGGTTACCCACCCCATGTTGGAAGCCTTGTCAGGGAACAGAGTTGCTATCCTCATCCTGAATACCTCTATTTTGTAGTAGCCCACATCAATTTTCCTTTGAATTTCCTGTGTGATCACTTTGTCTGATGCGAAGACAACTGTCTAGACATCTATTAAAAAAAAAAAAAAGGTCTCTCTATCCTGTAGTCTGAGAGAGGCTGAGAGAGGCCAGAGCACAAGTACAGATGGGTAAATATAGGGCATAGGAGATTGATTTGAAACCAATAACTGGGAAGGTAAGTACTTGCACTTGACTTTGAAAAAGCTGCAGCTCTGTTGCAGAGTCCTACGTAGCTTTTAGATCTTGCTTCTACTTACCTGCTCACTATTGATGGGACTGTAGTATTCCATTTCTCCAAGAGCCTCTAATAGATTTGTTTTCTGTAAACAGGCAGCAGTTCCTGGGAGGAGTGCAATTTTTTGTTGGTTTTATTTTGTTTTGTTCTCATATGAAAATATCATCTTCGCATCCTACTATTCATTGCAATCAGCTTAAGGAAGAAAGTAGAGCATGTACTGAGCTGGCTGTTTGCCCGATTATTTACAGTGTGCCTGTAATAGGTGCGGTGCTTAGTGTTTTCCCCAAAAACTTTGTTCTGTTTTCTTCTATCTTCACATTTCTTCTGCTGCCCTAGAGGGCAATAATACTAACTTTCATATCCATGTGTGCAAGAACTTGTTTTGTCCCCGGAAATTGTTAGCGTACAGCTAACTTCCTGTGTTTCTCTCATGCAACCCTTCAGTGACGAGAGTTTATCCTTCTAGGTCTCCATCTTCTCTGAAATATTCTCCAGCTCAGCAATGGCAAGTAACTTAGAGGCAGCTTTTCCCTCTTGTTTTGGACTGAATCAAAAAAGCCCCAACCTAATGCTCTGATGGAATATTGAAAGAACAGTGAAAAGTGCAATGCATGGCAGCAAATAGAGAGTTGTCCCCTCGGCTTCCACGCCTCTCCTGCAGCTTCATCAACCTTGATATTGGGACCTACCAATTTTATAAGCTTTCCATAGCACAGGAGACCTTAAATCAGGGCAAACCAATAACCCCACAGATGAGAGACTCAGAAATATCAACTGAATGGAATGCCATGCTGCACCAGCATCACCCATGTGCTGTCTGCTGAACTCCTGCAGGAGATGACATTGTCTTACCCTGGTCCCAGCCTCTTGGCCGTGCTCTGCCATGGTACCAGTGGTGCCAGTCTGGTGTGGGGCTGGTTGGCCCAGCAGGACTGGGGCTGCCTTGCTGCTTCTGGCTGCTGGGAAAATTAGCCTGTGACCACGGTACAAATTAGTGGGCCTTGCTAAAATTACCTAGGGGACATCAGAAAAAAAAATTAGTTCAGTCGCTTTGGGCTGATACATGGCAGAACCATTGCTGTTCACAGCTCTGCTATTTTCTGGCATTCTTACACCACTCACAGCAGGGCAATGTCTTACACTGCATGTAGCAGCTGTTGTTTGAATTACAGTGGTGGCCAACTTCTCCCTCCAAAATGAAATCTTTTGGTGCTAAAAAACACTGTGCTGATATGTTTTGAGGGAGTCTTTCTTTGCTCCAGAGAAGTGGAAGTCTAAAGAGGGCTGGGGCAGGGGAGAGGCGATGGTATGTCTGTGTTACAGGTGGGTACCGCACAGAGGGTACGCAGCTTGCCCAAGTTCACATGGGAAGTTTGCAGCAATATTGGGACATAAAGCCAGATCTCGTGGCTGTCCTGCCTGCTGGCGCAGTCCCAAACTACCCTTCTTCTTCCTTATAATTTAGATTTCTGAGTTTCCTCTAGTTCTCTTAAAGGAGTTTCAGTAGGACACTTTGCCCCTCGAGGAGGGGATGAGGCATTGTATAGGCCTTTCAGCATGGAAATATTTTGTTCTTCATTATTTCACTGAAAACTCACTATTTTCTTCAAATGGATGCTTTTTTAAAAAAAAAAGAACTTTGAATAAATATCTTATTGAGTATTTTAGGTAGCTAAGAGAAAGCCTGTTGACCTTTCTGACTATGATAATTGTTTAAAATTGAGTAACTCCTTATGAAAATATCTGCTGTTGACTTATTAACCCTTTTGAGGAGCAGTTTTTGGAATTTTTCCATTTGGCTTCAATAGGTCTTGGATTCAGACCAGTAGAGTATGCTTTCCAACTGAAGTGGTTTCAGCCTTTTTGAAAACAGCCTACATTAGCAAAAGGATTTTTCATATCAAATGCATAATCAGAAGAGTAAAATCAATGCTTATCTATTGCTTTGCTTTCCTCAAGGCAGCAACTTTAGGAAAAATGAATAAGGTGGAATCAGAGTTAATATTAACGTAAAGCATTTTGCTGGAATTGCAGGTATTTTTAATATACTACAGGAAAAATAATATATAAAAAAAAGGTTAGAATGAATAATTGTTTCCCTTAAAGAGACTTTGGTGCTTCTATTAGGTAATTCTAAGCTCCTTTCCCATTAATGGTAATTTGCCAGAAAAGAAAGGTACATTACATAAATATTTGAAAGTAACCTGGGCAGCAATTTGAAGATATTAAGCTTTCAACTTGACAGCCCCAAGCACCTTGATTCATCTTAACATCCAGTAAGATCTTAAATGCAAACAAACACTTTACTTGAACAGAACTGACTTCAGAACCAAAATGAGCTTCATTCTACAGGACTGAACAAATATTAGGGACCAATCAATGTTTCCTTAAGAACATTTGTTATCTCATCTGGAAGAAGAGCATATAGGGATGGACATGTGAAGCAAACCAGAGTAATTTTTCTAAACAAATCCTGGATCTGCAGTCCGCACACAGACAAACCTGTATTCCATCTGCACTAATCTCAGAACAGCACTGTTTGGATTTGATCCTGCTTCCCCAGGAGCCGGTGCAGCAGCAGGACTGCACTGCGTGAGAGGAAGGGTAAGGCCACGGGTGTACAAGAAGCAGCTGAAACAGGCATCACAAGTCATTAAGGCAAAGAGCTTTTTCTCTATGGCCTGAGCCAAAGTCTGCAAAGAGGGAACGAAATTCTTTTTGGTGACTCCATTGGCCTTGGATGAACAGCAGTGGGCTGGATATGCTGAAGGACTTGACACCCATAACCAGGGCATAGTTACTGAAGAGAGGTCAGCTAGTGGCTTCAAGGAACCAAACTTCCTTTAAAAACAGGACTTGCAGTGTTCATGATGCCACTTCTGGAGAACATACAGGATGAAAACTTCTCTGAGGCAGGGTTTTGTTGCTTAGAAAAAACTTGTAACTACGGAATTTGGTTATTAATTCATTTTAGCTCTAGGACTACACGAAAGTAATCATAGCAGATTAGTGAAGTCAGAGGAGCTGTGGTCAGCCATTGGAGAAAGGCAAGCGGTCCCAGGGAAAGAAATCTGGCAATGAGGCTTGTTCTGGGGTCTGGGCTTGCCTGGGCTGAGGGATGGTTCCCTGCACATTTCCTCTCCTCCCCATCCCTCGGCACTTCCTCTTGATGCTGCTGCTCAGAAATAAAAAGCAAATTCAGGATGCAACTCTGGGTTTAACAGGTACCAGTCAGTGAGTCCATCCCACTCTTTCTTCTTTTCCTCCTGCCTTTCCTCCTGTCTGTGCCCTAGGTATACATTTAAAGTCAGCAGCCCTGCCTTGGACTTTCTACTTTTATTTTAAAACTCACAGTTGCAAGAGGGCTCTGTCTGTCTTAGTTCCTCTGAAGTGTTGAATTCTGAAATCTCTGTCTCTGGTTATGGGGATTTTTTTGTTTGTTTGTTTGTTTTTTAATTTTATTTATTGTTATTTTGGTTTTAATAGGATAAAAAGAGAAATGATTTATCTTAATTCTCTGTTAAGTGTGAGCCTGCTGGAGGAAAGGCACGGAACTCCCGGTCACACTAAGGCTTGTTTGCCAGTCTCCATAACTCTAGAAAGTAGGTTACAGCCAAGAATACAGGGATTTGATTCCTTGCTGGATATACTGGACAGAAACTGGCATGGAGAAATATCGTAGTGTGTATCTTATACCTCGTAATTAGTTCAGAGCCTCTTTGGACTCCTATTAGACATGCACGTCCTTAGAGGATTCATAAAACAGGGGTCGCAGTGATTTGTGGTCATTAAAGATTATTCTAATCATTGCAGTAATCCCTGGGACTGATATATAAACTCTCGATAAACAAATACCAAGAGACTGTCTCTGTCTTTAAGAACTTACAATCTAAATAGAGAAAAAAGGCAAACAAAGGATTATCATCACCAGGGCGGGGTGGAGCTAAGAACAAAACCCAAATCTCCTTCATGGCCTTCACAACGTGTCCCTTCTTGTTCACTCAGATCATTTTGGGGTGGGGTGGGGGGGGGTTGTTGTTTTTTGTTTTTTTGTTTTGTTTTGTTTTGTTTTTTTCCTGAGTAAATGGGATTTCATGCCAGAGGTCTGGCGTGATTCCAGGTCGGATAACTCTGGGTATGTTTACACTGTGCATTGGAGTAGAGTTTCCTGAGTGATCAGAGGTTACAGCCAGTAAGTCCAGAGGGCACAAACCAGCATTGCTCAGGCCTCCTAACTCATGCCCAGAAGTCACCTGTCTGCCCTTGCTTTGCGACCATGCTGTTATGAGGGTAGCGTAGCTGCTTCCAGGCTCAGTTTGACTCACCCCTGGCCAGCTCGACGCAGTGATTGCAGCGTAGGGTGTACTTCCCACTTACCGGGCTATGTGGGATGACTGTGATTTAGGCTGTAGGTACCCACCTGTGTAAGACATGCCCTGTATTTCCTGGAGTGGGCTCATATACTCTGTTTCCTGGGCTAAACTATAATAAGATACTGCTGTTTGGTGTTATGTGTTGCTCTGCTTCAACTCAGAAGTGACTGCAGTCACTGGTGGGCAGAGTGAGCCTTTGCAGAGGCTGGGTATCACTTTGAGCGTGTACAAGTCAAAGGGGTTTGGGGGTTATAAAATACTAAGTGTAGCCTGTTACATTATACTGTGATTATTCCTGAAACAGAGAAACCTTCTCCTGCCCATCATTATGGGGAAAAAGGACTGTAGCAAGCCGACTACCTTTCTGAGGCATACCACTGCCACGGGTGTCTCGCACCAAGCAAAGGCTTGAGCATCCCTTGCTGAGTCAGTCAATCGCATTGGCTCCACTCCAGCATGGCGGTTCAGAGTGAGTGCATGCAGCAAAGCTCCTGCAGAGAGCATGGGAGGAGGGCAGAGAGGGGAGTTTGCCTTGTAAGCAAAGGCTATCTGGGACACAGGAGGAAGGTCTGTATTTCTTACACTCCTTAATGCTGTGGAGAGCTAGACCTATCCTAGTCATCAATCAGTCTTCTTTTAAATCTGTCTTTTGTAAGACAGATGCAAGAGTCGATAACTACCTAATTTGGTGATGCTGAGCTCACTGGTTAGTGGTTGTAAAATGTTGTAGGAAGGCTAGGTGGTACTCTGGAGCTGGATTTTGCCAATGCTTACCCAGGAAGAAAAGTGATGTGGAAATTGGTAGAGGCACTTGCTCTTCAAAGCCAATACTCTTCTGCATGCTGGGAGGTGGCAGAAGATGCTCTGTTGGTCCTCAGGCTGCAGGCCAGACTCAATCAGGAAAACATTTAAGCACATCGTTAATTTGAGGCATGGGCCTGTTAGTCGTATTGCCGTTCGGTATTTGTGTGTTTGCTTTGCTAGTGGGGACAAACTGAAGTGCATGATCTGCTAACCCAGAGCTGGGGGAGCAGGTCCTTAAGTCATGATGTCTTCTCTGGCATAAGTGCATTTGATGAAGGGGTTTTCTCTCTCAGGCTGAGCATCTGCTGCCATCAGTACAACCAGCATTTTTACACTGTCACCCAAGGGAGCTGCAGGAGAAGTGAGTGCTGATGTGCACAGCAACACCTGCTTTGTCTGATACTGGCTTCTGCGAAGGAGAACCCTCAGTTGTACTAAGGAGAGAAAGAGGTTGGCGGGTGTGGGGTGAAATTTTGACAGCCCATTTCAGACGGACTTGGGGCCAGTGAAGCACAGCACCAGCCAGCCCAACTCTGGAAAGCAGAGTTGTGCCACTGAGCAGTTGTCCTGGGCTGTTAAAGCCCTGCTGGCATGGCTATGTGGTTTGCAAGGCCTGAGCCTCTAGTCGTGTATGGTTTTCTCCTTCAGCATGTGGCTGGATTGGACTGTGTAGCTATTTCTGAGATCTCTCTACCCTCCTTTCTAAGTCAGTGTAAACACAGTCTTTGCTTTGTAGCAGCTAGGTTTTTGAAGGATATATAGGCATTTAGGATAAAAATAGGAACTGCTCTAAATCTTTACATGCCAACGTAGCCTTACAATCTGGCCCTAGATTACTGTTGAAAATGGGATTTAAGCTTCTACCTCCTTAAAGCGTCCTTAAAAGGTTTAGTCCTGGACAAGTTTATGCTCAAATTTAGAAAATTTGCCATTCATCGTTCATTTGACCATACTAGGTATTTCACCAAGAAGGAATTAATGTAGTGAACAATGGGAAATGATTTTGAGGAGAAACAGCAAATAACATTGTTCAGAGGACAAGCTTATATGAAGTTGAACCATGAATTTCTAGGAAGACGCTGTTTGTCACAGAGAAACAGAATGTTATAAAAATGAAAATATACAGCTGAGCTATACATTTTGCTTTTAATTCTCTTGGCTCGGGATGTTTGGGAGCTTTCTTTCCAGATATTGAAGCTGTGTATATTATGCATGTGGCAGAGTATGCTGTAAGGTCATATGGTCCCTGTTGTATTGGTCCATATGATCCCTGTATCTATTCCCAGACACTGCTGTGCCGCTGTGGCATGGTGTGTACAGTCCCACAGACATGTCAATCTAATGTCCTGTGAAAAGCATCACAGATTATTGAAAATGGGATTAAGGTATCTGAGCACTTAATTCTGTGTTCATGTGTTTTCAAGTTGTTCCTAAATAGAAGAAAATTTAAGTGTTAGTGTACTTGAAAGACTGAACTTCTCAACCCAGCATCAAGAGGGATAAACTGTATTTAAACAATATGTTTAAATAAAGTGTGAATTGATACTGATTCATTCCAGATGAGACTTTGGGATCTGTAAGATGTGTGGGCTTGCTGTACTATACTCTAAACTTTTTATCAGAAATAGCCACCCTCTGTACTAAAACAGGTATCTCCAAGACTATGACACATGGTCATGATCATGGCAAACAGTGGCATCCCTGGCCCTGGCTCCTTATCAGCTTCAGTGACCTGGGTGTTGGCTTGGAAACAATTCCTCTCGCTGTTGTGTTGATGCAGAGATCAATGAATCAACCTCACAGGGTGCCTTCCCAGATCTCATACGGCATTTTGCAAGTCATATAACCATTCTTTGCCTCAGTTTCTCTCTCTGGAAGATGAGAATACCAGTTTCTCCCTGAACATTAGGATGAGAAATGCTGTACAGCTGCAATGTTACATTTCTTTGTACTCATTAGACTATCCGGTATCCTTTTTGTCCCTCATTTCAGCATATACTTTTGTAAATCTCCATGCCCCTCAATCTTCTATCAGTGCATTTTTTTAGTTTATGTTCACAGCATGATATTACTATTTAATGATGCCTGGGGTTCTTTTGGTCTTCCTTAAAAGACCTGGCAGGAGGACAAGCATAATCCTTTTCTCCTTGGCTCCCCAGTATACTTCCAAAATACCCAGCATAAGAAAGCTCTTAAGTATATACTTAAGACCTTCGTTATTCAGGGTGGCATGTAAACACAGTGTAATTTTAAGCATGTTTCTGGCTGCTTTTGTGAATAGAGATGTTTCCACAAATCAGAACAATACTTCTGTACAGCCTACCAAGCAAAGCTTCATTTCTTTGGTCACTGGGAGTAAGGACATGTTCTGGTTTCAACTGCTGGCTTAACTAATTCATTTGGCAGAATTACTTACCAGTAACAGCCTGGTAGAAGGGATGCAGAGAGCTCCCTGAGTCCTGGATCTCAATTCACTTGAACAGTAGTTTGTCTTTAGCTGTTACTTGGCCCAGAAGCCGAGGCTCTCATGGCATTGGTAGGTTGCTGTGCTGTGGTACACGCTCTCTGAGGAGCTGCAAAAACTCCATGAGATCTTCTCCTTCTTTATCTCTCTGATCCCTTTTATCTTGTTTTGCTCCGTGGTATCACACAAAAGGGCCATATGTATATACGTGTGTGTATATATGCACATATACATCGGGTTCTTTTCTGTCTTCATGCTCAGGATTGCCGAGCAGAACTTCAGAGTAAGAGGTAACCGGCTGCACACTGAGGCTTTCAGCAAAGGAAACCAAAGTCATCTCCAGTTGTGAGAGTGTTTAATTGCTCTCTGCACAGTTCACTGATTTCAAGGTTAATTAGTGCAAGGAGTTTCTGCATTATTTCCCGTCTCAGTAACTTTTTGATTCAGTTTGTAGTCACTGAGCTTTTTAGTGCCCATTTCTACTTGACTGAGGTAGCAGATAAAGACACTGTGTAGCTTGTTCCATTTTGGGCCCCTCGATGGTAAAGCCTTCCAGCATCATTCCAGATGGGAGATGACCACTTAAGGTCATGAAATTTAGAGTTACCTATGGCTTTTTGTGTGTGCATGGGGTCGAGGGTGTTGCTTTTCAGCCCAGTTGTCAAAATTGCAGTCAGTATCCATATAAACTTTCCTGGTTCTTTCAGATCTGGTTTTGTCGTCCTTCCTCTTGCATTTGGCATCATTCCCAAAAAGCTTACTTGCTGTCTACATCAGATGAGAAACGTTTTTATAAATCTTGGCTGTCCTTCCTGTTGCGTAAAGTCAGGATTGCTGTTGTCTGCTCACAAGCATTGTTTCTGTAATGAGGATCTCGGGTAATGCCGGCATTAATATGGGCTTTCATTTGACTGCTTTTCCAAGGTTTTGCAAGCAAGACATTTTTTGCTTGCTTTTTATTTTTCATGTAAGGCTTCATATTCTTGCAATACTCATGTAAAAGTTTTAGTCATTTAAACCATCTCAGATTCCCTCCATAGATTTCCACAATTGGGTCATATTTTCTGATAATGTGCTCTTTTCTAAACCCAACCTTTCCTGGCATCTGTGTTTTGCGGTTTTATTTCATTGCATTTTCTACACCTTCTACAATTTTTTCTGTGTGTATGTCAGCCTTAAATCATGACCTTAGCTAAATTATAAAAAAACACCTGTCCTGATTTTTGCTTCCATCTTGTCCTGCTTTGCTTGCGTTGTCAAGACCAGGTCTTGAGCCTCCCAAGTTACTGAGAGCTCTGGCTGGAGTCAGCGTGACCTGTGTGGGTTCAGAGTTGTGCGAGGCATTCAAGGCCCAGTCCTGTAAAGTTTACTGAAGTCAATGGAAAGACTGTCATTGATTTTGTTGAGCGCTGGATCAGCATTTCATCTTTGGCAAACATTTTACTGCTAAACATTTTAAGATACTTTTAAAAAAGAGAGATGTGGCAGCTGGAGCCCCCAAAACAGACAAAAGATCTGTGGACATGCGTGTGTGTGTGTCTGTGGGAATGTCAGTGCAGTCTTTTGTGTTTGTAATATGTGATGTGTGGTGGGTAGGAAGAATTAACAACAACTAGGAGACTGGTTTCAGCAAGGTACATGTGTGCACTATGAGCACTTGTTGTACGTGAGTTAGGAAATGTGAAATTCCTGAAACTGTTGTGAACAGCAAAACCCTCATTTGACTGGGAGGCAGGAGCACAGGGGACTGCGAACTCAGGGAACCTCAGGGAGGACAGAGCCCACCCACTGCAGGTGTACTGGCAGCAGCACAAGTTTCTGAAGGCAGAAGACGGAGAAGAACAGAGTCCATCCACTACCAGTGGTCAACTTGTCTAACTTAATTGACCTTTTATGGTAGCAGGAACAAGAGATCTGTATCGTATACTAGATATTAGGAAAAATTTCTTTACAGAGAGTGTGATCAAACATCAGAAGAGGCTTCCCAGGGAGGTAGTGGAGTCACCATCACTGGAAGTATTCAAAAAACATGTAGACATGGCACTTCAGGACATGGTTTAGTGGCCATGCTGGTGTTGGGTTGATGGTTGGACTTGATGATCTTAAAGGTCTTTTCCAGCCTTAACGATTCTGTGATTCTGTCATTCTGTATATTTTTGTCTGTATGTCTTTACAAATACACTGATTCCCGTTTATAACTGTGAACTCATCCCTGTGCTGTCCTGGAATACATTTATTTTCTTCTGTGTTTGTGTCTGCTGTAAGAAACACCTTGGCTTACTGTGACAACAAAAGAGTCATTACTTCTCCAGTAATAGAAGACCTTTCAGGGTACCACAACCTGTGGCAGTGTTGTGAATGCCAGGACTTATATTGTGTTTCCCAACAAGCTGAAGGGCCACAGAAAGAGAAGCGTGCAAGGGGCAAACGGTTGAGAGGCAACTCAAAAACTCAAGAAAAAACTGTGTTTTCACAAAGAGAAGAACCAGCTCAATGTCTTCCCTTTTAGGCTACTATTAGGGCAAATCTTGAAATTTTGGTACCTCTGATGTAAGTGCTTTTTGGGAGATCACAGCCTTGCATGCCCATCTTGCAGAGGACCAGTTCAAGCCAAAGTAATTGCAGTGTAAGTGCTTGTGAAATCTCTGTTTTCCTGCTTTCCTTTGCAAGCTAAGCAACTTGCCACACCTCCAGATGTTGCAAATAGTGCATGGACCTGTACTGAATATGTAATATTATTCTGATCCTTTGATCTTGCAGCGCTCTTGTCTCAACAAGCCCTGCTGAAGCAGGGAAAATACTCATATTCCTACCTTTGCAGGTTTGGAAACTGAGGCACAGAGGTTTGCCTGCCCTGTAGCCACACAGCAGTCAGTGGCAACCTGAGGAATTCCAGCGACCTCGTGCATGGGGCCAGGGTTTCAGAGTAAATCCATTGACTCCCAGTAATGAAACTTTTTAATTTTGCTGCCTCTGTCCCTGTCATTAGAATTTAATGATGTCCTCCCTACCTTTCTCGCTCCTTCCCTTTCTTCCATTTTAGAGCAATAGGTGTTGCGAAACAGATTTGTTAAAGCTTCTAATCTACTAGCCTCTGTAGTCCCAGCAGAAGGCGTGCAGGGTAAGACACTTGCGGTGCTCCCCTCCTTTCCTCTTCCTGCTGCACGCCGTAGCCGCCCTCTTTGGCAGGTGCTTGGTCCTCCGTTCATTTTTATGAAGGAAACAGGGAATTCCTCACAACCAAACGGCGCATGCATATGAAACCTGGATAAACAAGAGGATGTATTTTTTTATCTCTCCCTCCTTCCCAACTTCTGGAGTGCCATCCTCCCCTCAAGTTTGTGTCGTGCCTGTGCGGCTGCGCCTGTGGGCTGGCTGGTGGGAGCATCGCAGTAGTGTACTTTGGGCTGGGATGGGGATAAGGCACTTGTTGGGTGGTTGAAGGAGAATTTATCACATACCTGTTCTGGTGTGGTACTGTATTTCGGTATGTTGTGACTGGGTGCGTAACATGACCCAGCAGGGTAACCTGAAAGCAGGGCTGTGCTAAAAAAGACTGCTCCTGCTGTGTATGTGTTTGTGGTGGTTGCTAGCATGAAGCAGATTTATGTGTGCACCATTGGCAGTGGGTGCAGAAAGCTCTGACAGGATTAGCACATGATTTTAAGAGCTCTCAGGAAATATGAGCAAAGACTGGTTGGGATTTTGCCCTCCCTGTGCAGACGGTCTCTTACGCCGAGGGTCTTCTGACAAAACTCATCACGTTTGCGCCTTTGTGAAGGTATAAGGGAAGGCTGGTAGCAGTGTTTGCTGCTGTTGGTGCTGGTGCCTTGGCAGCAGTGCTGTCTGGGTGGTGGGCCAGCAGTACCTGGGGTTTTGTTGTCATATCAGACAGTGCTGCCAGATGCCCCCTCCCCATCTCCCATGCTTGTGTGGCACCTTTACCACATGCTTGGAGCACCGCATTGTCCTCCAGAAGAGAAGAAAGATTGCTCTTCCAAAACTTGAGCCCTTCCACAGGCTGGGTTTTTTTTTCTTTTTTTTATTTCTTTATTTTTTCCCCTCAGGACATACTGGTCATGGGACAGAACTGCAGCATGTCACCCAGACCCATAACTAGGCAACAATGCTGGAAGGGTGGCAGGAGTCACTGAGGAGTTTCAGAGCCCTTTATGAAGTGATTTGCCAGATGATTTTCATAGGGCTGGATGTGAAATTTGTGCTGAATCTATGTTGAATAATATTGACTGGGTCGATTTTTAATGTAATGACAATGGCAGCTTTGATCTGCAAATTAATGAGTGTTCACTGCACAGCTTGGTAATCCTGCTTCAGAAGATGCTGCAGAAGACCTTTGACATTATTAGATATGAATCTGTAGATTACAAAGATGTAACTGCAGGAACTATAGATGCTTAAGATATTTAAAGGAGGAAACAAAGGACTCTGTAGTTAACTACTGCTTTTCATGGGCAGGAGGGGAAGAGGATAGCATGCAATGCAAGGTGTCTCCATTTGAGTGTAAACCTGAACTATATAGCTTAGTACAGGGAATAGTATGTAGAAAATATATTTTAAGATTTTTCATCTCTTCCTTACCCTCTTGCCTTCAAATCAGCCAGCTGCATTCTGTTTAGCAGAAACAGAGTTTGTTTTAAATTGGGAGAGAGCTTGAATTTTTTGAGATGGCCTCTTAATTTGGTTCTGTGCTTTTATTATGATAGATTTAAGAAACCACTCAAGGTTCCATATAGACACTTATGATAAAATGGCCTGTCTCATTGCATAATCTACTCAAAAATGCACTTTCATCCTAATATCATATTTGTACAGATTTCTAAGCAAAGGGTAAAAAAGATAGGCTCTGTAAATATGCCGTACATTTTTAAAGACAGGGCCAAGCAATTCCCTTTTGAATGTAACAAACAGAAATTATTTGTCCTTCAACAGGCACCATGAGGTAGGAGAAAGCTTTTGACTGCTGAGGAGACCACTGAATGTGGAATGCGGGAGCAGGAGGAGGTGGGATGTCAGACAGCGTTCCAGTGGCTGGTGGGAAAGGTGCATAAGGGCAGAGAAACAATAGAGGATAAATGGAAATTTTCTGAAGTCTCTTGTAATAGTTTCTTCTTCAAAGCACACAATCCACAAAACAGCTTTAAATAGTTACAGCCCAATTTGCTGAAATTAAATTACAATAGGATTTTGAAGAAATTGAGACATTTAAGTTGGCTGATGGCTTTTAAACCGGGAATCTGAGCACATGGAGAAGGTCTGTGCAGCAGATGCATAGACTGGGTATGTCTAGAGAACTGTTGTGGGGCCAAGAAATTACAGTCTACCTTTATGAATTGTGATGGAAGCAGTTGAGTATATATAGACCCTGTAAGGGAGGGGTGTTCTCTGAGGTGGTGAAGATGCCAAGGCGGAAGGCTCACTGGTGAGCTTACCCAGAGCAGCTTGGCATGGCACATACTTTGTGTGTCAGGATTTTGACATTGCGTGTCTGGGAGATCTCCATACATTGTCGACACCTACAGTGGCTCGTCCTCGCTTACATCGTCAGACTTCCATAGAGCTTGAGGTTTGGCCATGTAACTCACTGGCACTCAAGCTAATGCTCAGGCAATGTCTCAATGCAGAATGACTACCCAGGTGGTGACACAGCTGAGTGTGGGAGGGCTCTGTTCCACTGATGCCCGAAACTGGGGATAGTAGAAGAGTCCTGCAGAGAAGCTGAGGAAGTTAGGAGTAAACCTCAGAGTAAACCTTGTCAACCTTGGATCTTACTTTCAAACAATTTTGTAATCTCAATTTTGCTTAAGAGCTGGCAACATTGAGAGAGAAAAAAAAAACCTCTAGGCTGAAGAGACTTGAGTTTTTTTCCCATTGCCTGAGATATGGAGCATCTTCGGCAAGTTGTTGGGTTTTTGGGGGTTGTTTGTTTTATTTTTTCAACAGCTGGGTATTACTGTTCCCAACTATGCAACCGAAGTGCTTTAGTAAGAGTTGCTGTACCTCTTTTTGCCTCTGTGCCTCCTGCCACACCTTGTGTGGGGGTATTGGTTGTAAATTCTTCAGGACGGAGATTATCTCTTACTAGGGTAATTATTTGCAGCACAGAGTTAACTCTGCAATGGACTTAACAATTCTCCAGTGAGCTGTACAGGGAAGTGACAGAGGGGTGGCTCATACGTGGTGATGACACATATGAGCTATGCTCCTGTGTAGGATAGCTAGCCCCTATTAAAAGCACCCTCCAAACTCAAAGGTTTTCTCCGAGGGATACTTTGAGTGAAGACAAGGCTGATGTTATTAGCTGAGTTAACTCAGTGGTGGAAACAAGTCCTAAGTAACTGTGCAGTCCCTAACACATTGCATCTCTGATCTTATCTGAAGCTACTAGACATTTTTAAAGTGAAAGCAGTGTGAATTTGAAACTGTCCCCAGTGTTCGGGTCCCCTAAAGAGTGATGTTCTCATCAGAACAAGCTGTTCAACTCTCACAGTCTCCTACAGCAGGATGTAAAGGACGACTTTCCCATCTTCTCTGAATTGAACTGAAATAGTATTTGTGTGTTCTGGTACCGCTTTTGGGGTAGGAGCAGGATAAATCCCTCTAATTGTGCCATTCAGTAGACACAGCTTTGTTTATTTTTTAAGCTGGCACAGAAATGCAGGATAAGCTTAGCTGACCACAAGCCATTAAGTGTTATGATTTGAATTGAAGACTGAACAGTATTGTTAAAGCATAAAGGGAAACTCTGGAATAAATTAACAGGTCATATAATATCTCACATTTCCCAGAAATGCAACAGCAGCCACTCATCTCGTTTCAACTACTTTCCCAGCTAAGGGTGAGATATTTTTGCTCTAACTCAAGGCATCCAGAAATCAGACATTTATGTTTGAGCTGGACACGGCTGGAGCCATGCTCCTTTTTGCAGTTGACAAGGAGAAATGGGAACCTCCAGAGGGTGATTCAGCTTATCCTAAGATAGACGTCTAAGATGGATCAGATGAATTGCTCTCAGAAGGTGCCTGTTTCTCTCCACTGAAGGAGCTCCTGTAACAACCTTCTCCTCCCAGGTATGGGCCATTATCGCTTCACTGACTTAAATGCTGGTGCTCGTGTGCAGCTCTGTACTGCTGTGACTGGAGCAGGATGGTGCTGATCACCATTTCCTTGCACCATTGGGATATTTGGGAGGAAGAACATATTTGGTCCTTGTGGACTTCTGTTTGCTGTTGGAAGATGGCAGGGCTTATGCTGCACACAGTGGATCTGATTAATCCATAATCAGTTTTGTTAGTATTCTTTGTGTGAGAATTTCTGCACTTTAAGCGAATTCATATCATATACTGATGGGAGTGGACACAGGCACATTACTGTGAAGAGAGAACACTTGTGCATCTTTTGTCTCTAACAAGCTTCAGCAGATCTGAAACCAAATACCTGCTGTCTTTGCCCTCAAGGGTGACACTGGGACCTGGCTCCACATGGATTAAAGATGTGCAAAAGCTTGGGGACTGCCAGATCTGGCACTGGGGCTGAGCTCAGCCCAGGATACAAATCCAGCTGACTCCGCAGCCTGTGCAGACTGCTAGGCAGTCCTGCCTAGTCTGTGTAATATACCCTCTTCAAAATAGGTAATGTCACCGCACTGGGTTATCAAAGCCTTCTTCTGTAGCTGGACTTGATGCAGTGGACATATCTTCTTGTAGTTGCTACGTTTCTTTGAGCTGGCTTAGGGAAGGGTTTTACACTTGTCTACACTTGTAGACTGTTTCTAGGAGACAGCAGGTATACTGCATTG
Source organism: Phaethon lepturus (assembly GCF_000687285.1). Lineage (NCBI taxonomy): Eukaryota > Metazoa > Chordata > Aves > Phaethontiformes > Phaethontidae > Phaethon > Phaethon lepturus. The sequence goes on along the minus strand of NW_010561118.1, from coordinate 86,405 downwards.
AGACTGAAACCTTTTTTTGTCTGGACACTGTCTGCTACAAATTCACATTCATATGTGTAATCCCAGAAACTTTGATTGAAAGACTGGAGCTCATTGGAGTAGGAACTTCCAGGATTAGACCCTAAAAATATATGTTGTTATACCAAATAATACAGATTGCTGCTTAAAATAGCATAGTTATAAAGCAGTGGCTGGCATCCAAAGCTTGACATCCATATTTCTGTTGCCAGGATATTTTCCCACTGAAAGTGAATTAAAAACATAAAAATCAATGCCTATTTAGATTGTTCATTATTATTGCTTGGTTAAGTAGAAACAATTTGTCAACACAAAACAGACACTTGGAGAGGGTATTTCCTTGCAATAACACAAATCTGAAATTCTCCTGCCTGTTTCCTAGCCTGGCACTTACAACCTTGGATCCAACTGCACAACTCAGAAGTTTTGAAACTAGCATTCTGAGCTGGACTTTGGGTGAAGTTTCTCAGCAGTATGTAATTATTCCCATTATACCTGTCGTCAATGATTCATTGACCGCTGAGGCATACATATGAGCTATTTTTCTCTTTATGACTTTTCAGGGGGATGATTCACCAGTTATAAGTGTACATTATCATATGACTAAAGAAGAAAAAAAGGCAAATGGAGTGAAGTACCACTGAGATTTTCCATATTAAAACAAAAAAGAGTTTGGTCAATAAAATAGTGATGCTTCTCCCACATAAGGCCAGCAAACATCTGTAAAGCTTCGAAACAGCCAGAATTCATACAGCTTTACTTTGGTTTTATACTTCTACAATTCAATATGCTGAAATCAGTAGAGTAAAACAAAGTAAATACAGCTGGGAAAAGGCAGGGGTGTATTAGCTTTTCTTCTGAATGGCTTGACCGTTCTCTGCTCAGATGTTGGTCCTTCCTTGTTGCTCACTAACGCAGGATCACAGACGCCAGGGGAGAGCTCTCCCCTGGCTGTGCAACAGGGAGCACAGGCTCAGCACAGCCATGGTGGCAGGGGTGCTCACAGCACATCTGTTCTGCTGGGTTTGGCTACCAGAGAGGGGAGAGATCCAGAGATCCTGGTCATTGACTCCAGCCGAATGCCATCACTCCTGGGAAATGGTGGGGCAGCTCTTGGAAATAAAATAATCGGTGTCAGTGGCTGGTGAAAACCCCAAGCAGTCACAGGACTACCTTGACTTCAGTAGCTTTGAGTGAGTTCTGTAACCCACAGGTCAACATGAAGGTGGGTAGCAAGTACCATTTAAGGTGCTGACTAAAAGATAGAAAGAAAAAACCTCTTCCACTGCAAAATCTGGTCGTCAGAGTGAGATGGTCTGTTGAGCAACAGGGAAAATAGATTTATGTGTCACTGTTAGCTTCTGCGAACAAGCCAAATTGCTTTGGCACAAAACACATGATATTTATTCACAAAAATGTGGAATTAATTGCTATCATCCACATTTTAATGGGAACATATTTTATTTTTTGGTTACAATAGTCCTGAGCCTCAGTCATTGTCGGGAGCGGGACTGCCCTGCCGTGTGAAGGGCCTGACAGGAAACGGTGGTGGGTCTGGTGGGGCGGGGAGGGAATGCCATGAAAATGTCCATCCTACGGCAGCCTTTGAATGAAGGGAGTTTACTTGCATCTTTGTGGAAGTCACATTTATGTCCTAATACAAAGGTCTACTCCCATTAGCTTGTTACTAAGAAAATAGCCTCCCAGACATTTTACTTCCTTCACTGCCAGTTATATTTAGTTGATTTTACTCTTTTAAAAGAGTAAAATCACCTGCTTTTAAAATTCACCTCCTTTTAAAAGCAAAGGAGGTGAATTCTCACCTCTCCGCTTCTCTGTCTATATCTCTCTTTATGGCTTACCTGACCCATCTTGAAACTGAACCATGGGTTTTCTTTGTCTTAGATCCAAAATTTTCTACCTAGATCACCCAGGCTCTTGCCAAATGTTGTCCTCTGGCCACCTGAGGCTTTATAGTCTTCTCCTTCCTCCTCCCATGCTGTGGCCCAAACTGCAGTTTGCACCAGGGCATTCTTCTCTCATCGGAGCCACCAAAACATTCTCCTCCTAATGCCTCTGCTTGTACTTGACTTTCCCCTTTGCTTGGGCCACAGGAAAGCCTGCTCTGCTGTTGGCTGCTCTGGGATGGAACAGCGCTCATTCAGCATACAAATTACAAGTATCTATTTCTTCAGCCTGTGGTGGAAGAGCCAGGAAGGCGAAAAGGGGCATACGAAGGAGTGAATGCTAACTGAATTTGGGAAGGAGAGGCTGAGTTGAGGCAGGAGAGAGCGCTCGGTTACTCAGTTTGGAAGGCACTTTCTCCGGGTTAACAGGAGACATTTCTGCTCTCACTTGAACTGCGACGTGCATTTCTACAGTGTTTCTCCACACCATTTGTACATCGCCAGCATGAACTGTAGTTATCCCTTGACAGATTGTCCCATGGTAATTAAGTACTGGAGATGTTGAGCTGGCTCAACGTGCCGTATCCACGTGTGCTGTGCTGCCTGGTGTAGACCTGCCAGTTTATGTTGATACATGGTGTCTATAGTCAGTGGCAGCACTAAACTCTTCTCTATTTTCATATTCTCATTGTACATTTTAGGACATAATTTACCTATGCTTTGCACTCTTCACAGTTTTGCTGTATCTAGGTGATCTGCTCCCTCCATTTCCCTGGTTAATGAAGAATTGACTGTATCCTTACAGTGCTTTCATACATGTGCAGAAGAAAGAGATTTTTATCTGCAGAGACAGAGATCGCAGATATATGAATTATGCGAGGGGTGAGCAGGTCATTCTGATGCAATTCCATGGAAACAGGCAATTACATTTATAGGCACAGTTGAGTAAGGTAATTTGGAGCACAGCTGGCCAGTAGCAGAGATTTTCTACTCTCTAATCATTGCTGTGGACCCACAGGCTGGAGGAAAGCCCAGGTTGAAGGGGTCACTCACAGGCCAATAAAAGAATATCTGTTGGCTGGGAACGCCAGACTCAACAGTTTCAAAAACATGTTTTTCTTCATCTTGTTGAAACACAAGATTACACTTAGTCATCACTTATATGGTTGGACTCTTATGATCTCACAGCTACAAACCTTTTCCTTTCTTCCTCCCCCTCCTCTTTCTTTTTTCCCCCCATTTTTTCTGAAGAACCATTTATTAAACATATGTTTTATTCCTCGCTGGGGATTTCCTCTCAGTTTTCTGTGGTCTATATCCCAATGCTTAGAGAGTTATTAGAGTAGGGTTGGGGAGATCTTGGTCAATGCAGAAGGAAAGAAGTCATGACTATTCCCTTTCATTAAATAGGTGGGTCAGATTTCCAGCTGGTGTAAATTATCCTGGCCTATAGTTCTGTTCAGATGGTATTTGCAGCTTCTTTTGGAGATGTGGAGGAGTAAAGCTTTGCTAGCAGAGATGCTGAGGGAAGCGTTCAGTGCTTGTGAGGACATATTCACGTTGCCAGAGCAGTCTCTCGATCTTGTCTCTGGGTCGGCTCTGTTGGAAAGGATGGTGCTACAGTGCCTTGTCCATTCAAGTGAGTGCTGCATGAAAGTTTATGAAAAATCTGGATTTGTCTGTCTCTGCTTTCCAAACCTTTTTTCACCATTTGCTAGAGCTTTGACTCTTACCTACAGTACCACTAAGCTTTCTTGGTACTGCAGCAATACGCTGAGTCTGGGTAAAGCTGTCCTATGTATCTAAACTGCTGCCTTTGTTTCTGGAGGATTTCCATTAGTTTACTGCAGTGATCCACTTTTCCTCATCCCTTTCCAGGCAGAAACTCTGTCAGCGTCTCTCTACTTCCCTGGTGAAATACTGCTACACAAGTCACTGCTTTACCCTCTCACCCCAAACTCATTGTTTCAACCCATCTTCATTATACAATGTTATTATTACATTTACTATAGCATCTGGAAGGCTTAAAATGCAGACACACAAACCAGAGTAAAACAATTTGTTCTGCCCCAGTGATCTTTTTGGTTGCTGGAGTCTACTTTAGCAACCTCCAGCTCCATTTACTCACCAATTAAACCAAATCCTTGTCATTTAAAAGCACTATATAAATACTTGTTTGGAATAAGTTTTGCTATCTGATGTCATACTGTGTTGTACAACTTTAATTGATACAGCTAAAATGCAGCGAAGCTTTGAATGATTTTTCTTGTGACATGTCCTGAGCTAGGATATTCAAATTGCTGTTGTATAATGATGACTGATTCCTTAACTGAAGTCCACCAGTAAAATCTCAGCTTTTTATCTTACTCTTTTGAAGTATGAAATATCATTATTTCACCTCCATAATATTGTTTGTCTTTTATCTCTGTGCAATCCTACTGCACAATTATTTACCTGTAGTATCAGTTTTTGTGTATATTTATCAAGAATTGAGTCTTAAGTATTGCAATTGAATTTGAGCTGTCAGCTATGACTGACTTGGTGAATATGTCCTCAGCACAGTGCTAGTCTAACCTTGAGGAGGAAGTTTTTCTTGATTTCTAGTGGGGAAAGTTTTGTCTTTTAGGATCATCCTGCTCTTGAGCTCCATGAAGTTCTAACTAATTTCTATTTGGTCTTGAGTACTGCTCTCTCTTGAAGAAATTGTAATCTGAGGGGATATATTTTGGATACGAGCAGAGGCCAGCAGGTAGTTCATGGGACACTCTTGGAATTGCTCAAGGGAGGCACCTGAATATGCAGGTAAAAGCACATGTCCCTACTCTCAGCACCATGCATTGCTTTGTTCCTCTAGTCGTTGGTGTGTATGCTTGGTTGTGCCCTTGTCTGGGCCTACAAGTTAGAGGTTGGACATTCCTGGACAGGGGATAGGCTGCACCTTCACCACGTTGTACATGGACTACATTGCTTCCGTTGTTCAGCCAGAGTCACGGGCATGAGGTTTTAACTGGAACAACCCCTGCACAGGGGTTATTCCTATGGTGAACTGGTGGGGAAGGGCAGAGTTTCATTCTGCCCTCCTTCAGCCATTGACGAGGGAAGGCTAGGAAGGGGAGAAGGTGGCCAGCAGCTGGCTCAGAGGTGCAGTGGTTGTCTGCCTGCTGTGATTTATACCTCTTTACACTCAGTGAAGAGCCTAAGTAAGTAGCTGTAATGGTCATTCTTTCGTGAAGCTATACTGACTGCCCCTTGGATAGTCCTCTGGTAGCCTTTGTAAGTGTGCAGTTTTAAAAGTTACAAGTGAAAGATTCTGCATCACAGAAGTGGAAAGGGCCTCAGAGGATATATTAACCGTACTCAGCACTCCTCCCCAAAGGTGGGACCATGCACACATCAAATGAGACCACTGCAGGAGGGAATGTGCCCCCTCCCCTCTCGGCATTAACTATGCCTGGTTACACCTATGACTTGGAGAACCATTGCACTTCCAAGAATACCACTGAATTCCTGAGGTATTTTCTAGGTTTGGTTTCTCTTCCAGCATTCTTCCTTAGGTGTGAATTTAGCCTTTTGTTTCAGGTCAGCTCAGAAGCAAACCGGATTCTTTATTTTCAGCTTGTACTTTGGCTGGAGTAAGCCTTGTATTTGGTTTTGGCTTTTCATGAGACAGACTGTCTTTATGTTTGCTTTTCTCATTTATAATTCAGCATAGTGCAGTGCTGCATCACGTCTGTCTAGTGTTGTAGAAGCCTTTTGTTGTCGTCGTCTCTCTGGCCTGTCCTGTGCTCTGTGGTGTTCATGTACAAGATGCTCGTGAAAGAAGGACATTAGAAAAACCGAACTGCACCTCTGAAGTTGTACACTCAGTCAGTCTGTTTGCACTTTGCAGCACAACAGGTGAATCCGTTAGGCTGCTGTGTTTCATTTCACTGGGATTAATTATAGAGTGAGAAGGTATGTTTTATGGCAGTGAAGTGGAAGAGCAAAATCTTTGCTTTTAAACTCCCCAGTCTCGTGGCCTGTAGGGAGAGGTCCATCAGGAGAGACAGTGCCTCATCTAACTCTTGTGTGCGTCAATTAAAACTTTTAAACTGGGGTCTGAAAATTCAAGGGTTATTCAGTAAACAGAACATGTGCTGAATGAAAACCCTAGGCTAGAAGACACCCTGCTTAACAAGACTGGTAGCCTGGATTCTTCCTGGAAAGTATAGCTTATCTCATTAAAGCTGTAGCTTGTACAGTGTCATAAAGTAGGCAGCCTGAGCAGGAAAGTCAGTAAAAGTAGCATATGTTTAATAAGTTATTAGTAATATTTAATGTATAGAAAAGAACTAAAACACTGTAGCTGTTTCACCAAAGCTTTGGTATGGACTGTGTAATTGGTACCCATAGGAAACAATAGTGTTCAGATCAGAGAAGAAGATGAGGGTAATAGGGATGGGATAAAAATATCTAAGAGTGTGGTTTAGGAAGTAAACCAGGGAAATTGATAAAGCAAACTTCAGAAGCATACAGAAATGGTTACAGTGCCTGCAGAAACCCTCACAAAGTCCAGTTGCTGTAATGTACGGGCTTGTGAGCAGGAGCTTGTTCAGTGCTGCCCTACTCTTCCATGCCCCTCGATCCCTTAATCTTTTAATGCCTCTATTCTTCATCTGCAAAGCAAGGATCCAGTATCGCCTTTAGGAAGATGTGGATTGTCTTAAATTATGAATGTCTGTAAAATGCTTTCAAATCTTTGGATGGCTCTTGTTTCAGTGTACAAGGTATTATCCACACTATCATTGCTGTGTTTGTTCAGGAAGTGTACAATGGTTTTTATTTGCAGCTGTGGTCCCAGCTGAATGCTGCAGTTGGATGCTGGGGGATAGGTATTCCATTAAAGCTGCGCGTGGAGAGCTTGGCTGCCTCTAAATATGAGAGCTGCAGGAGTAATGAGAAAGAAGGCTGCAGGATAGAGATAGATAAATGCTAGCTGCAGCTTTTCCTTTATTCTTCCCTCTTTCTTTGTCATGAATTTGGCCAACTAGAAATAAGAATCTGTGCCTGTATCTATTAGAGAAGCATGGCTGGAATGTAAGATTTATTGGCACCAATATGAAGGAGCAACTTCAGAAAGAGCTCTGGAAATAAACTCATGTGTTGGGTTTAGATTATTCTGAACTCTTACTCTACAAGAACTAATGAGCAGAACTGTGCCAATTAATCATTAACCTTTGTCCTTCTGTGCCACCTTCAGCAAAGATTCTTAAACCTGCTTTAAGGTTGGCACTTGGTGCCAATACAACCATGGGGTGGAAATTTTAATACTCTGTTTACAGCTGGACTTGAGAAATTGAATGATTAATTCCAAGCCTTGCAAAGTCAATGAGAGCTTCAGTAAGACCCAGAAATGAGTGATGACTCTGCTGTACCCATGTGGCTAGGGCTGAGTTCCTACAAAATGCAGTGGTGTGGAAAGGAGGAGTTGAGGGGTTGCAGGAGAACTCAGACTGATGCTCAAGAGTGATGCAGGGAATATCAGTGTATTTCATGATCAGAGCTAGATGCAGCTCCCCGCGCAGTGGAAGCACACAACAACAGTGCACTGTGTTGCAGGAGCTTCCGTATTACACAGGGCAGAGTGTATGTTGGCCTCCACGACAGCTTCCTGTACTGGATGAAGACCAGAGCTCAGGTGATCTGTTGATGGTCCAGGAGTACCACGTGGACAATACCTTTGTATTGTACAGTACAAAATGCAGTAGCGTCTGCATTTTGGAATCATCCCATGGGATCAGATGCAACTGTGCTGTGTATGGGAAGGGGCTGAGCAGTCTCATGACATGCCTGTATTTCACCCAGCTGGGACCATTCTTGAGCCTGGATAAGTGAAGGCAGAGTCTGCAAACACCCTTCTTTATGCTTTGCTCACACCAATTTTGTGAGTACCCTTAGGGACCAGGTTGTCAAGACAGGATGGTGGAGGCAAAATGATCCAAAATGAAGGGAGGAACAACAGGAATTAGCATGGTTTTCACAGGCAGTTGCACAACTGTTGCACCGTAAATTCCCACTCCAATGTGTGGATTGAGCTTTCTGTTCACGTTATCAACATCTGATGAGTGATGAGTAGTGATGAGCAATGTTTTAAACAGGGTTGTGAATGGAGGTGATTTTTCACCTCCTTTGCTTTTCTTGATCCTCTGGATTTAGCAAAAAGCCTGGCAAATGATGTCCAAAGTTTCTTGCTCCCCACAGAGCTGAATTGCAGCCAGCAGGGTTTCATTCTTTGTGTGTGAGGAGCCTTCTAGGACAGATACCTTCTTTCCTTAAAGCTCCAGGATGCCCAGGAAGTAGCAACTTGGAAGTCATTACGAATGGATCATTAGATAAACCATGTTTATGTGTGAGATAGTCAACTTGGCACTGGCTTCTAATTCATGCACAGCTGAGGCTTAACACCGCTCCAAGAGATCAGTGTGTAATGATGCTTTTCCACTTCGTTCCAAGGAATGTTTCTTCTGCCCCTCCTGTTCCCCTGCCTCTTTTAGCTCTGGTTAGCTGCAATGGAGAAAGTTCACTCATGGAGCTTATTCTGCTTTCTTGCAGTTTTGCGATTGATTGCCCAAGGAAAGGCAACTCGGTCTGGTTTTCAAAGCCAGGACTTTGTAGGACTGAACCGAGTATAAAGCTTAATGGGATACGTACAGCATTACACAAAGTGAAGCTCTCATGCTGTGTGCTGAAGATTTACAATTATTTTAATTTAATCCAAATGAAAATATTATGAGCCAAGTTATTTTGCAGACATCTCTTCTGGATGGTTATTTGATTCCTTACACTTCATATGGAAGATTTAAGTTGAGGTTTGGCTGCTATATTCATGTGTCCAAATGTATTTTGGGGTTTGGTTTTTCAAAGCAAGCCTCCTCAGCTTTTGCAGGTGCAGTTTTTTGTACTTGCAACTAACTTTGCCTTCGAAGTGACATGTGGAGAGGGTAAAGCAGAACTCACCACAGCATACAGAATGGCACGATACAGTGGGCACCCAGAAACGTGTCCACTTGCAGGGTTTGAAACACTCCTGCAAGTCTGTTTTCAGGGATAGGAAGAATCAGGCCAGCTGTGTTCTCTGGATGAAGGCTTCGGTATCTGGCGTTGTGTTTGCTTCTCTTGCTTTATTCTGAAGCAGCAAGTGTGCTGGCATGGGCCTGACCTGTAAGGTGGAAATCTATCTCTGCAGTGCCTCTGCCTCGGCAGATGAGGACCCTGAGGGTGGTGGTGTGAAAGGCTACCCTATCACAGGGCACTCTGGGCAAGAAAGGCTGTTAATATGAAGCTCTTTTTTGCCGTTCATAGTGAGAATTAGTTGCTGCTTGGTCCCCTCAGAGTGCCTTTGTGAGAGCTAACTGAAATGACCTCTAGAAAGCAAATCCTGAGGCTGTTCAGTGCAGATGACATGAAGAAAGGGCTGTCCTGTCCTTGCTAGCTCTGCACCAGCATCCAGCTACTGCATGGGGTGGCCGTAAAGTCAGCTGCGATCCTGGGCTTGTGTTGTAAGACATTTTCTAAGATAGTGGAGGGGAAGAGATTTTTGTGTATTTGATTTGTATTTGATGTTTGCTGGGCTTCACATGGAAAGTCTGGCGGATTGTTTTAACTGACACTTCTGCAGAGAGGGAAGATTTCTAGTAGCCAAATGGGAGACAATTGTCCTCCCTTAATTTCTGGTGGTAATTGGGAGTTTGGAGCGAGTTGCTAAGGATTCAGCCAGGCACATTCTTTCTTGGATGTGCCTCGTTTTCTGTCCCACTCACACGAGTGCTCAGGATTAGCACCGGAGACTAAAAGATCTGGAGAGATCACCCCAGTGTGCTGAGGCTTGGAGCCAGACTGGCCAGGGTCTAAATCTTACTTACCTGAAGGGGAGCCTGAAGTAGGAACCTTGGCACAATGATGACAAAGCTGTGGCTGACCTGCTCAAAGCCATATGACTGCTATAGCTGGGCAGCAGGAGAGGAGAGAGCCTGGGCCGGACAGAGAAAATTGAAGTTTGTTAGGTAACTTCCAGAACTTTTATTGCTTCTAGCTGCTTCCACCATGCTCCTCTCCATTGCAGATCTCCAGAGGCCTGGGGATGCTGACAGCCTGACCCACATCACTCCTGCTCCTGCTGCCCTCAACAGAGGGTCCAGCAGTTCCAACGGGAACTTGGGAGTAGTGTGTGGGCATTGGCTCCCAGGAACCACCTTTAACGTCTTTTCAAATGCCTCACCTTAATGGAGGAGGCTCTTTGTCAACTGCAGCAACGTTTAAATTGTATTTAACAGGCTCAGCTGCTAAAGCCCCTCCTGGAAATGTTCTCTCTTCGTATTTTATATTCCAGCATTCTTTTGTGGAAATTAACAACGATGTGGAGATGATCTAATTGCATAGTGCTTTGGTTGAGCTGGAATCAACATTTCCTTAACCTCTTATTAAGCCTGTCATAAAGGTATATATATATTTTTGAGGTCGTATTGTTAGCATGATGTGCTTGGCTTCACATCCTATGGAAGTGCTCAAAAGATATGAATACACACTGAATTGAAGGAAAGAATGAAGATGCTGCTCTGAAGCCCAAGAATTTTAAATTCGTTAAAAGTTTAACGGTAAAACCTTGGTTGCTGAACCATCTGCTTTTAATCTTCCTATTGCTATGCAGTCTTCTGGGGACTTGGGCTTGGCAACAGATTTCCAGATCGCTAAATTAATCTTGTCAGCTTCAGGAAGCACCAGAAAGCCCTTGGGAGGTAGATTCTGTGCTCAGTTACACCTGTGTGAACTCACCGCCCTCAGCTAGCACAGTGATGCTACGTTTTCTCTGTAGAACTGTGCAATCAAATAGCTAGACACATTGATCTGCAAACTGAAATCTAGCTGGATTACTTGTCCAAGACCTCTTATGGATAAATGGCCCTGGAATATTCCAAACAATCTGCGTTATCATCAGACAGTCTCAAATATCCATGTGGCTATTGAATAAAAATGCTTGGCAACATTGCAATGGCAAGTCTTTTACAGCAGTATTTTTTTTAGCTGGGCCATTAGTTTATGTGTAGATGAGATGCCCTCACTGCAGCCCCGTTCTGTCAATACGTACGTGGCCTGATCAGAACAGCCATAGCAAAGATCTTAAGCACAGAGTCTCCCTCTAAAAAAACCCCAAAAGTTAAACCTGCTTCAAGTTCCTTATATTTGGATGGCAAGCAGAGCTGGAAGCTGGCTTTAGACACCTGTTAGCTTCAGGAAATAACCATGTAGAAACTGTAATTTCTTAATGTGCATGTCCAACAGCATGACAAGTGCTCAACAAATAATGCAACAGAGACGGCTGCTGCTGCCAGAGGCTTTGCTGATATTTCACCGTAACGAAAGGTGCCACCTTTGCATTTCTGACCTTCTCATGTAAAGGCTGCGGCTCAGTGGATACCAGCGAGCAGTGTGAAGAAGTGGTGGTGAAGGTCTGGGGAGCTCCTGTGCTCGAGCTGGGCTGGGGGCAGCAATGGGAGCTCCTGGCACTGTGGCTCTGCAGCTGCTGCTGCCCCCGAGGAGCTGCCTGGCAGCTCCGGCAACAGCTGAAGGATTTTATTAGAAAGCTGCATTTTCTGAAGCCCTGCTCTGCATCTGTGCTTTGTTTTGCTGCAGAGTGTCTCCCTAGAACATTTTCAGGCTGCATGTGTCTCATTACTTGTAAGAGACCTACACCTCCCTTGTGCTGGGAATCTCCCGACGCTCGCTGAAAAAGCTGCTCCTGCGGGGCTGGGTCCCTTTGGAGCTTAGCCCTGGAGTAGCTGTGGTGGAGTCCTGGCAGCACAAAGAGAGAAGCAGAATTACCACATTGTTTTTCTTTTTTAATTCTCAGGGAAAAGCCTTTAGAAAAATCCTGTCAGTCTCAGTTGTGAAATCTGATGTACAGCCTAAAAATAGCATTTCGGTGAGAGCTGAGAGTGTCTACAATGAACTGACTGGAGGAACAGAAGTTGGCAAGTCCACACTGCTCAACATTTCCAAAACTAATTTTCCACATCAAGTCTCCTCTTCCTTTTCCCTGTGCTGTTTAAACAGGAATGTAAAAAGAAACTGTTAAGGAAACCCACATATGTAATTGTTAGGGGAGGAAGAAAGTTTTGTGGCTGAGAAACAGGAGAAGAGCCAGATGATCCTGTTACTTCTCCTGCCACAGACTTACGTGACCTTGGCAAGCCAACATTTCCCAGATCGTTGACTAATACTGGCTGTTTGTTCCTTGGACACTCAGTGTGGGACGATTCGGACGGGTGTTTTCAGAAGTGTTGAGCAGCCAGATTTCCACTAGGTTGCTCAAAAGAAGAAGATAACATTTTTCAACTCCGCTCCTGAACTTTCTGTTCCTCTATCTGAAGTAATGAAAGTCAGCTCCTCTGAGAAAAGGATGATGGTAGCTGCGATTGCAGTCGGGCGCTGGCCATGGAGCTATGATCTTTCACACCAGCTGAGCATCTGTCCTTATCCCAGATTTCCTCATCTGCAAGATAGTCAATCCTGAAGATTCAACAGTGAGTTCCTGTATTAAAAAAAAGCCTATGCCCAGAGGAGCGGGGGAATAATAAGACTCCAGGACTGTACAGTCCCCCCATTATACCCCTATTTCTCAAGAGAGTTGTATTTCTCAAGTGCAATTTGCTGTCTGGTGTTTGTGTCTAATTTCTACATGAGTAGATGGAGTCTGGTGCGAGATGATGAGGGACCTCTGCTAGGTAAAGACAAGCAACGAAGCCATCGTTCCCTAGAAGGGAAAAGAAGAGGCTGTTTGTATCCTGCACCTTCCCAAATTACGAGGGAAGACTTTGAAGTACAAAAATAGTTGCTGTATTATACACATATTGTAGGATGTTTACCACTGGAGATTAATGCCTAAACAATGAACTTCCAAGCCACTCCAAATGTGATCCAGCTTTATTCTAAACAGCCATGAAAAAAATTCTGATTACAACAAATGAAACTCTGCTATTTGTTTTCTTTTCACAGTTGGAGATTCTGTACACACAGAGAAGTTGCTTGGGGTCTGAAAGTGTTTATCCTGCCAAAAATAAATGGTCTAAAAATGATCACTTAGCATTCTCTGCATCTCTGCATATTTATTTACCATGAAGAATCTGCTTACAGAGCTTTTTTTTTTTTTTTTTTTTTTACTTTTCAACTTCAGTGGAAAAAAATCAAGCTTGCTTCTTTACCAACACTCATTTCTACTCAAAGTCATAAAATTGCTTTGTAACTATTTTTGTGCGGGCTGTGGTTAATTTCCAGACAAGTTTATTTAGCAACCAAAGGTGATACTAAGAGCCAGATTTTCAAAGCAGCCTTCTAACTACAGCACAGTGTTTGGAATGGCTTCTGTTTGTACATGCAAGAGCTTGTAAACTTGCAGGTTTTCATGAATACAGATGGTTTCGTATCCAGTATTAGTAAATTTAGAAATAATAATACTAGACTCTTGAACAAATTGTCACTACAAGAGCAATCCATGTATCAGAACAGCCTTTTCCCAGGAAACTGCAGAAGCAGGAGATTGCTGGGGGAGACTTCAAGATTTGGATGTTCTTAGCCCCACCCATGATTTCTCCTCCCCTACGAATGCTGTTTTATTTGTGGATTTGCATATTTACAGAGAATCTTTGTTGTTGTATTTGAATGTTTTCAGAATTAATGAATTGAGCCTTCTGTGAAGTTTTATCACCACTTTACAGAGAGTGGGAAAACTGGGAAAGAGAAGTGACTTACCTGAGGTCACACAGGATGTCTGGGAAGCTTTGGAAGATGCACAGCTCTTCTCCCTTGGGAGATGCCAGCTGTTTGCCTGTGACCATCTTAGCTCCTTCTGGCTGTGCCATCTTTCGGAGAGTGCAGTGGGCTATTGACCCTTTTGCTCTGGGCTTAACGATGGTCTCTCAGGGAAGTTCCTGCAATTCTTCCACTCTATCTCTCCATATGTCAAAAGTTTGTCCGTTTGTTCCCTTTTAGACCTGTAGAAACCACTCAATGAGTTGCTAATGTGCAGCGGGATGAAGAAGCTTCTATAAGCCTTGCAAGTGCAAGATCACAGAGCACTTAGAAAAGCAGAAGCACAGTCTCCCCTGCGGCAAGGGGCTTGGAAACCTGGCTGTCTGCCTAAGGCTTACTTGGCAGTGGGAATCCTTTCCCGTCTAAGTCAGCTGAGTAGGAAGAGCGCAGGACAGGAGCTTCCTAACTGGGGACAGAGGAGCACCTTGCGGGTACTGTGCCCTGGAAGCGAGAGGCGTGAGCATCCTGGACACTCCCTTCCACTGTGCGGGCAGATCGTGGTCTCTCTATGAGGGCTAGCTGCGTGCGCGCCTGCCGGGGCCATCCGCAGCATCTGTACTCGGTTGATTAGTTTGCACGCTGGAGTGCTCCACTCAGTGGGAGATGGTTTTGCCATAAAGTGTAATACTCTTACTTAATCTTTGGACAGAACAGCTGTGAGTCCTGTGTGGAAGTAGGTGAATCGGCTCTTACAGGGTTACACGTTCCTGCAGGTACCAGCTACTCCTTGCTGTTTCCCTGTGTGCAGGCTCTTACCCCTCTGTCTCTGCAGGCCAGGCTACCCTGAATTGCATTACAGGTACTGCAGGGGCACGCCGTGCATTTAGCATTTGTTTTGGTGCCGGTAACCTGCTTGCGGAGCTGAGGGGCAGTCACACTGCCCACATGTGAGATGGGTCTGTCTGCTGAGGAATCCCTGCGGCTGGGTAGCACATGTGCTTCCCCCGGGCAAAGCAAGTGGGAACTTTCTGCTGATGCTGACTTCTGCAGAGGCTCATCACTGGAGCTACTACTGTGGATTTTTCTTAAAGGAATGATGACTGGATAACTTTCAATCTATTTTCTGTAAAGCTCTAAGAACTCTTCTTTCATCTCTCTCCTTCTAGATTGCAGGAGAATATAGATTGCATCCCTTAGTAAGAGAGAGATATGGGGATTTTTCTTCTCTTGCCAGCTTGGTGCTAGACTGTGGGATTTCAGAAACCATCCAAATTGCTGCTGCCAGGGCCAGGATACACAGAGAAGAACCTGATTTCCCCTCTATCCACTCTGTACAGATACTGCCAGAGAGATGTGAATCAGAATGCTTTGTGCTGCTGGCTATATGGACTGTTGCTAGCTATCATATCTAATTATGATGCCCTAGGCTGCTCTGGCATTACCTTGTTGTGTTACAGTGGAGGGCATAAGGACAGTGAGAGGTGACTGGGGGAACAGACAGGAGAAGGAATATTGCCCTGGCAGTAGGGCTCATCTGAGCAGGTTTGCTGAAGACAGCCTGAGAGCTTGGTACCGGTGGTTGAGAAGATCAGAAGATTCTCAATCTGATCTGGGTCAGACTGTGCTGCATCCAGAGGTGGTTAAAATGTGCTCAAGAAGTAAGCACCAATCATGTTGGAATAAAAAAATAGATGGTAACACTCCCAAAAATTGCAGCTGTTCTGTAATGTCCCGCTGTGGCTTGTCTGCCTCACAGCGGGACAGAGCTTCTTAAACCCTTTTCAGGTAAAAGCACTATTGGTGTCAGTCAGTGATGAGCTGTCACGAGGGTGGAGGCACCGTGGCCCTGAGCCGGACTTAGCACAGGCCTGACTTTGCACAGTCAGGGATGTCCCATGCTTTGTGGTGAGAATACCCATAGTTACTACTACTGATGTGTGCCCACGTGCGTTGTGGACACAGGTGCTACTCAGCAGTGTTGCATTTTGCCTGAGTGCTCCAGCACATTCATATGCCTCTGGGGACACCATAACTCATGCCACAGCGAGCTTTAAGGACACTTTGACTTTCTTGAGTTATTTAGAAAGGACTTGGCATCTTCCCAAGCTGAGCAGGTTCATCTCTATTGCCATGACTCTCTCTAGCATGAAGACAAGGGTGTCCCTTACAGCTAGAACAAGTCCGGGGCATGCTGGTTAGTGGCAGATAAATATGAAATTTTATTTTTTTAGCTTGTCCATCTCAGTAGGCATATATTATTAAGCCAGTGTCATTCCAGTCACTGTTTAATATAGGTAACATGATGATCAACCATAAAGATGAGGAAAAGCTCTCTATGCTTGTAGTGAATAGCAACCTAGCAGCTAAACTCTTTACTTACTGTGTAGTTGTCAGATGTCCCTGTTCCCATGGAAGGATGTAGTGCAGTAAAGTGCTTTTGTTATCACGGCACTGACTGAGTGGAGCACGTCTAAATAGAAGTCACTTGTCACTTAACGTGACTGACTGTCATAGCTCACACAGATACCTGATATTGGGGTGTTTAGCAATTCTTCTGACCCAGTTATTTTCCACGCTCTCTGGAGGCCACAGGTCCATGGGTTACACGTGGCTTGGCATGAGCTGTGACTCCGTTAAGGGTGCCCTGGCCTGTTGTCACTGTACCTTGCCTTCTGACAGCTTGTGTTTGAATCTGGTGGCTTGGTGGAAATGGTCTCACATGCAACAGCCATTTCACCTCCTAAAGCAGGGATGTTTGTTGCAGTTTGGATGCCATTACAGTTCCATGACCTCAGGAGACGGCTCTGCATTCACATTGCCAGGCTGGGAATAGTTGGCATTGGGCAAAAATTGCTATTGTGTCAAGGATTTGGCCTGGCTCCCTACATGATGGGAAATAGGCGCGGAGCCCGGGCAGTATAATGCAGTTGGTTTCTTGCTGATTTTTACCTGCCAAATCTGGAGCAGAATAAGCAGTTATGGCTGATGTCATTCTTTTTTAGGTTCTTACTTATTTTTACAGGCATCTGGCTAGCTAGATTAGTGAGATCTAAACTCATCCACCATAACTCTATGCAAATACCTAACATGACTATTTTAACATTTCAGGTTCAGGGAGTAAAGTACATCCTGACCTGCTTGCCTTATAAAATGCCTGTGGTCTAATTGAAGAACTCGTAACTTTTTTAAATAACTAGTTGAGATTTTTTTGTTTCCACTGCAAAGCAGCTTTTTCCAGCTTTTTTCACCATTCAGCTAAAATGAACAACACAAGTGTATCCAAAACTTGCTTTTAATGTGGTCCTGGCACCAGCAAGTACTAGGTTCCATAATGAAGGCAGGGCAAACTAATCCAGAACCCATTTTGTAATAAAAGAAGGATTAACCAGTGCTGGAAATACAATAAATTGCCCACATATTGACATCCTTCTGACCTCACATGCATCCTGTGCGACATCTTGCCATTCCTTAGGATAAGAAATGTTCTGTGCTCCAGCCACAAAAGTAAAATTCAACAACAGTTGTTCCCTTCCTCAGCCTGCAGCCCTCACAGTGAAACACACAGCTTTACTTCCCTTCGTCCTCAGAAGCAGAGCTCAGCTGTGCCCTCCTCCAGCACAGCTGAATTGTGCTTAAACTCTGACAAGCAAAGAGGCTGGTTATTTTGGCCTGGGAAGCTCCTGGGCTGCCTGTATGGGACCATTTCCCTGCTGGCCCCTGCCTTCCAACTAAAACAGCAGCGCTGGGCTTGCGTGCTCCTTCGGGTTGCAGTGGCACAGGGTGGCAGGCAGAGCTGAATGAGATCAGATCAGTCCCTTTGGTGCTTGGTTTTGTAGCCCTGCAGCCCAGATCCTGAAAGGAGATCCTTGAAGAGAGACCTCTGAGCTCATGCAGATCAGTTTGCAGGACTGAGCCTTGAGAACCACAGTAATTAATAACAACTTGGCAAGACCATCCTGGATTTCAGTAGGAGTTTTGCACTAGAGCGGGATGAGAATACAGCATTAAAATAAGGCAGACAGTTCACAGCAGGCTGAGGAGGGAGGCCAAGATCAACAGGATAAAACTCTCCTTTTACAAAAACTGCCCTAAACCTTTTTGTCCATACATAGGGCCTTAATTCAAGGCTTGTTGAAGTCAATGGGGAAAAAAACTCATTAATTTCAATGGGTTTGAATAAGTTTGAAGCCCAGTTCTGGCCAGGGGACAAGCGTTTATAAGCTGGCTATGGATGAATTTATGCTGGAAACTAGAGGACGGTCTCCAAGTACAGAACAGGGAGGTTCTGGAGCCACCTACATCAAAAGGGGAGGTGGCAGAAATGTCTTAATAATTACTAAGATGGATCTTGATTGAGCTAAAAAGGAGACTATGTCATGCGGTGGGTGTGTGATAGCAGAGAAGTTGTCGCTGGTCCCCTCCCACCCAGCAGCCCCACACGAGCCAGGCAGCAGGGCGCTGGTGTTGTCACATTCCTTCTTTTACTGTAACTGCTGTGCAGAAAACCCTATTTTAGACAACTGCTATTTTATTTTTCTGGCATAGCTTCATTTCAAGGGGATGATATGTGTCCAAATTATTGAGTATTGGGGGATATTTTGTGACAAATGCTACTGACAGGTTCCACACAAACACCATGCTGTCTGGTATTTCATCTAATACGGCTTTCTGGTTATCGTGCTGATGACATATGATTTCCAGTCATGCTACTCTTTTTGTTACAGAACGCATACTTAAAATACCTTTTTCTTCAGCCCCTTGCATTTTAGCTGAGCTCTCATTCCCTCCCCAACATGTGCTCTTACGGATTTCTGAAAGCCACAGTGACATGAATTTCTGACGGTTGAACTTTGATGTTTGGTGTTTCTCAGATTTTGTGACTGTGCCCTGTAAACAGCTTTGATGTGGTTGGGCCGGCATCCTCACTGCTTTCCTAGATTGTCATCATCTTCCTCAAAGTTTCTGCTTCTTTGCTGTGTTTTACTGTGCTTTTTAAAGTAGGGGTATGTCTATGTCCTGCCATGACGCTGGATGAGGATTCGCTGTGGGCTCTGCAGAGCGCCGCAGCATGCTGCCTTGGCAAACCCTCAGCCTCCATCCCTGCAAAGAGGGATGCTCAGTTCTGGCATCTGAAGTGGGCACAGTTTACAGCCAGTGTATTATTTGTAAACATCTAAATTCTAGAAAATCCATGTCCTAAATGTCAGTGGAGTCAGTAGGAAACACATAATTAGATATTTTAAGGAGGTGTATATTGCTGGATGTTGTCATGAGGCTGTAACTGTTCCCTGCTGCTGTGTGGTGCTGTCACTGGCTGGCTAGTGTACAAAGTGTAGTATTAGGCCTTTAATTAACATTATATTGAATAAAATATGTGTGATTCAAACAGCATCCAGTCCTCACTACTGAAATTAATCAGACTCTAATGAAATTAAACCTACTTTATTGGCTATTGAAGTTAGCCCACTTTAATGGAAGAATGATAAATTGCTCGCTGTAAACATGCTGTAGTATTGAACATAGCTTTGATCCAGTTTTCATTTCTTTTAAAATCCCTTACAAAACAAAATTACTTTGTAAGGTCAGATATTTAACTTCTTTTCTTTGATCTGACATTGCAAAATATAACTAGTGAATTTCCAGTATTTCTCTCCTTACAAAAAATAACTCAAATTTAAGACAGTGATAGCTTTTCACAGTTTGTAATATTTTTTGGAAAAAAAGCCCAAACCACAAGTCAAAAAATAACACTTGTCCTCAGAGGATGTAAATTAGAAAATTATTTAAAGTTAAAAACAAATCATGTTCTTTCTTTCTTGTCTTTTCTTAATCCAGAGTGGAGTGTTGCCAGCAGTTAATGAACTTTTTAAACAAGATTGTTACAATAAAAGTTTTGACACAGAATTTAGCACAATCAATAACCCTGCTAAAAATGCTGTTACTCTGTGTGAATAAGATTTTGATGCTAATGACATGGAAAAAAACCTTATCTCGCCTAATTTAATCATCCCTTATATCAGGTTGAGTGCCACGCTGTGATCAAATACAGACCAGCATAAACCTGGAAGAATCAAACCCAGTGGAGTTACTCTGGGTTAGCACCAAAGTAAATCAGAGCAGAATCTGGCCCAAAAACAAAACAGAAACGTGAGTGCTCTGAAGCACGTTCATGATCCAGATTTGTTTTTCTTAACAACTGTGAAACGAACTGGCTTAGAACTTGTGCCAAATTTGGCTGAACTCCTGCCAAGTCTAGTGTGCTGATTTGTATGGCAACATTGGCAACCGAAGCGAAGGTTTACGTTGACTGCTACGTTACACATTTATACAAGACCGGGGAAGTGGTTCCAATTACCTCCTGTTCTGCTGTGTGACCACAGCCAGTCTGAGGGAACAGTCATTTTTTAATGAGCTCGTAATGAAACACTTGGGCTGAGATTTAAAAGCCGTTTACGGGGCATACGGTGTATTACGGCCTTTTATCAATGCTACTGTGAGCATGCCATGTCAGAGACCATTTTGGTGGTGGGAATTAAGCTATTTATTTTATGGGTAAGTATAGTCACAGTTATTTCCTGCGCATTCCAGGGATGGAGAAGTCGCCTTGCCAATTCGCTCTTGACATATTTACAGATGGAGAAGCCACCTTTGGACTAGTTTTTGCAAACATCATGTTCCATTATGAAAATGTTCCCAAGGCTGAGGGTGAAGAGTCTGGCTCAGAATATCTCCAGCCCCAGACAGTGTGGGCCAGTGTCTGATCTCAGCCGTGCTGTGGAACGTCTGAAGTAATTCCATTAACTTTTCAGCATGTATTCTGAACGGGCAGTGGAGTAGCTGAGGTTAGAGCCTGACCTTCAGTCTTCAGTAGGTCCAAAGTGGACTAAATCACTGGATTTTTATTTTCTCTTTTTTCTAAGCATGATATAGCCCCACCGAGTCCTTTTATGGGCTCTGCTTTCTCAACAGGGAGAGTCTGGAAACTGTAAGGACATCCACTAGTATCCAAATTCCACAATTAATGATGCATTCCCAGAGTGGAGGGGGATTGCTGCGGTTGCCAACAAGGGCTGGCGATTCCGCATGTCAAAAGCAGTATTGCGGAGCAGGCAGTCTCTGAAGGCAGCTCCAGCACCGTTGAGGCCATGAATAATGAACAAAATGGATGCTCAGTTCTAGTATCAGCCAAGCTTTTAAGTCCATTCGTAAATCCTGGGACTAAAGCTAATGTGCTGTATTGAGCAGAGCTGGCCTGCTGAGCTTGGGCCTGATTTAGGTAAAATGCTTAGTGAAAAAGCAAACAATTGAAAATTGGGTGGTGAGTTATGTTTTGATAGGGCCCTGGAAGGTGATGGGAAAATTCCCACTGTCCTTTGGTGAGCCTTAAATGAGGCTGTCGTTACTGCGGGGGCCTGTGTCTGGTAGAACAGATGAGAAGGCAAATAACCTCTGGGAAAATGGTTACACCAGGATCGCAGTCTGGCCGCTTCAGTGCCGGAATGGAGTTTTTTTCAGTTTGCTACCAAAGCTGTTTGCATTTGAGCCAAGACAGTGCTTCTGCTAAATGCCACTCCAGAGTAAAATTTTTATGACCAAGTTCTAATCTCTTGGAAAAAGGCAGTGTAAGAGAGGTGCTAAACTCCTCACGCGGGCCTAAATACAGATCACGTTGCTTTACTGAAAAAGGAGATGGCTACGTTTTATTGAACATAGTCATGAGTAGGCAGTGCAGATGTTACAACGATGCGGTGTTTAGGTTGCATTTTGCAACAAGTAGATTTCCTGGCACTGGAGGTTGACAGCCTAGTTTGCAAAATTACTAAGGTGTATTCTGCTTGCTCGTACATGTCCACTGCCGTTGTTGAAAAATGATAGGTATCACCACAGCAGCAGCTGGCCCATTTTCTGTATGCGTATCGTCAGGTATAAGTGCCTGTTCTCTCGTGGCAAGCCTTAATGATAAACCTTGTTAGTAGCAAATAAGATACAGTGAAATGGTGGAACTCTCTAATAATAGAAAATATGTCTAAAAGCGATCCTGGCAGGTCATCTGTGTGTGTGCCCGACGTCCTGGGCACAGGGCTGCCTGCGGCAGGCTGGGCCAGCAAGAAGGACTGCGGCTGAACTCCTGAGAGTTTGCTGCTGACCGACCAGCAGCAGAATGCACCGGCCAGAGGGTTATTCTGTGTGTTTGAAGGGAAGGTGACATCTGTAGTCTTCCTTAGCGGGGAGTTAACCCTGTTTGTGATAAGCTTTGCTAAAACATATCTGCTACTGAAATCATCGGATGTTTGCCCCTGGCTTTGTGATGAGCCAAAATGAGTCTGGAATGAGGTTGTCCTGGAAAAGGAAGGGTTTTAAACAGACCTCAGCCAAAGCCTATGGAAATTGAGGACTTTGTTGTGGTTTGAATGAAGCCTTCTCACAGAGTATCACTGGCAAGTATGTCCTCGGTGTGCGAGGGCTAGATGCCTTCTGCGGGTTTTGTCGTCTTCCATCAGTTGTGGTCAGGGGTGGGATTCCGGAGTGCCTGTTGTCCTCATTGGAAATGCACAAACAGCATGGCTACTGCTCGGAGGCAGCTGAGCTGCTTGCTGAGGCCTTGTGCCTGGCTCCTGAGGAGGAGGAATGGGCAGTGGCACTGGTGAACACAGCCCAACCTGCCCTGTCAAACTGCATCTTGCCTGCAGCCCCCAGCCACTCCTTTGAAGCCAAAAAGAAATGGGACATCGCCAACCACGGGAATGGCTTGTGGTGTAGCTGGTCAGAACTGGCTTCCTTCTAACACCGAGTGCCAGGTGGGAGCGTTGCATTCCCACAGGTCAGAGATATAGGAACAAATCTGGAACAAATTGACTTTTATTTTTGAAGGGCTAAATGTGTCAGGCCACTATGAGGAGGTTTTTAGTAATAGACATCTGGATCCCAGTGGGTCTATGCTGTCACCTGATGGAGCAAAATGTGTGGAGTGCAACAAAATACATAATCGTTGGCTGAGAAACATAGGAACGGATTCATGGTATCTTGTGATTTCAGTGAATTGCTATCTGCGTGTCATTATCACATTATTGCACAGGGATTCCTCTTGTTGCTACATCTTACAGATGACTTTCTCAGACACTGGAGTATCATCTTGTTGGCTTCTTGAAGTTGAAAAGTATTGATTGTATTTCTGGGCATGTGTGTTAAATACAGAAAAAACAGCAAGGCTGGAGATGAGACTCAGGTCGTGAGTCAAAGAAGCAGTGGGATTTTTAATTGTTTGTTCATTTTCTTTAAGACTGACAATACACCTGAGAATTTGACGTTTATTTATGAATGCATTCCAGATTTGCACACTGCATATCAAAACCTAGGACAAGCCTAGGGAAGGGTGGGGTAGTGTGCTGAGATACTGTATCTGACTTGCCCTCCTGCCCGCAAGTGAAATTCTTTCCATCTGAGTCCTCATGAGGTGGTGCTGGGTGAAAATGGAGCCCTTGGCAGAAGATTGTCTTGTCCCTACTTCTGCCCCTGAGTCAACCGAGAATGTTCGCTTTGTTTTCATCCATTTCTGCCTCCCTTTTGGCATCCCGTCTGCCTCCGAGGGTGGTGCCTCCCATCTCCTGTTCTCACCAGGGTGGGGAAATTGTCATCTTGCCTGCCTGCTTTTTCTTTCCACTTGCGCTGTTGGAACGGGTCCCTGGGATTGAACAGGACTCCACTCCTTCTCAGGTGGCCACTTTCGCAGCCTAGACCCACATAGTATGTCCAAACATATCTCCTTTACTTCCCAAATGTATCCATGTGATGTTCTTGGGGAACAGAAGGGGAGGCAGTCCCTGCTCACAGCCCTCCTAGGGCTCCTGCTGCCCAGACTTGGTGTAATACATCGCATCGGTACAACAGTTGCATCTCAGGGCAAAGTGTCTACGGTGTTGCTGATGCGTAAGCAGAAAG
>NW_010561118.1:54300-62740 GCF_000687285.1 Phaethon lepturus | reverse complement strand
CAGGAATGACTCTTCTCCCCAGATGAGCTGCACAGGAGTGGCAAGCAGTAAACGCATCCACGTGGTTACTGAAGTGAGAGGCTTTGAGTCTGAATTTACGGGGTGATCAGGTCTAGTGAGTAAGTAAGTAGTGTTTAAAGATGGAAATCACTTTGATGACCTTATCTGCTCTTTGAAGCCAAGGAGCCGCTCCCTGCCCCGTACACACGTGATAAGCTTCATCAGATTCTGCGTATCTTCTCTGCAGAAATAAGGGGCTGAGTTGACTCAGCTGGAACTGGAGCCCGTGACTCTGAGTGTGGGTGTGCTGTGTTTTTCCCACATGCATGCCTAGTGGCTAGTGTTGGCATGGAGCAGCAGCACTGGCATCCCCACGAGGGGCTACCCAGCACACACAGGCTGGGCCTTGCTGATTTAAATGCCAGAAGAGGCAGCATCCTTGCCTCCCGGCTGCTGCTACACCTCCCTGGCAGTGCGAAAACTGATGCCAAGTCTGCAGTCATCTCCATTCAGACCCAAAGGTGGTCAGTAATTCTGGAGGAAGTTTCTTCAGGATGGCTTCAGATATCATACGTGGCTTTCAGGAGCCCACTGCTGTGGTAGGGCTTTGCCCTCAAGCTGTGGGGTCACCAGAACTGGCTCGGGGTAACTCAGCATTGAGCCATTGCTCGTGGGGTTCCTGTGGGTGGTACATGGGGAAGAGATACAGAGCTGGGCTGCAGTCAGGCAGCCAGAAACACCAGGAGCAATAAAGCAGAGCAAAATTAGTCACAAAGCAACTGAATATTCTTCCTCCCTCCCCCTCACATTTTTTAACAAGCTTCTTTTACCACTAAGAATTTCATCCTAGAAAAATTTGGCGAATGTCTGAGAAGCAGACATATACCTCCACCACACCAGGGAAGGAGCTGGGAAAGGGCTTACTCTGAAAGGAAGGCCAGCAAGAAATTGCCTTGTCATCTGAATTTATTGTCTTTCTATCCTATTAGTTAATGCAGCAACAGCCTTGGCAGGCATTTACATATTTCTAAGATATTTTATTTGCCAGTAAAAAATTCACCTAGGATAGCAGAGGGCTTGTATGTAAATGGGGAGAATAGGGATTATTGGCCACGGAACAGCACATGGAGTGATCCATCAGCCTGCGCAGAGTCTGCTTCAAATCAGTAAACATGTCATGCTAAACTTGCTGTGGCAGTGCCTGATCGTATGTTAAATGATTTAATAACAATGTACTAGAAGTCCTAATCACAGTAGATAGTTTTTTCTGACCCAAAGAATGTACATTCCACCTTGAGGCAAAAAAAAAAGGGGGGGGGAGGTTTTATGTTTGTAAATGCTGCTTTTGAAGCCAAAGGATTTCATGTCAAAAGTCTCTCAGATCCCTACAGTAATTGCAAGCAACACATACAAGATCTGAGCTCAAATAGCTCCGAGTGTTGAAATTCAACCCATTTCAGGTCAAGAAGCCAGTGGGGAAATGCTGTCTTTGTCAAAAGACAGTTGAAGCTAGTTTAGAGCAGATACAAAAAATGACTTGAAGCTACAAAGCAAAGTTGTCAGAAGCGCGTTTCACTTACCAGGCTAAAATGCAATTAGGGCCTGATTCAGCTCTTATAAAAACTGCTGGAGGCGCTTCCATTGATTTCCATGGGTGCTGAGTCACCAGCAGCTGCTGAGTCACCAGCCCCGAGTGCCAGTCAGGACTGTCAGAGCCCTAATTTGAAGGCAGCTCTGATTCAGCTGGGAATATAAGCTTATTTTTATGTACAATGTAATACTGACTTGTGTCGTTGCCTTGCCTGCAGCAGCACTTTGCATAACAGAATCGCCTGACAACTGATGAAGTGAATGTTTCTTAAAAATACCTTCTGGAATGACAACTGCTTTTTGTCCCTAAAATATGTAGGAATTTTAAAATGTTTCCTCCTTGGCTTCCTCTCCCACCTTCTGTGGCAAAAACAGGAAAAGAAAATAAAGGGAAAAAAGCTCCTTCTTAAGAACTAGAAGTGAACTTATTGCCAGTTGCTTTTTAACAGTATATAACCAGGAAATTTCAGGAACCAGAAAATGGTCATCTTTTACACATAATAAAATGAAAAGAATTGTACATAGGAAAGATATTCCAACCAGTGCCTAGAGAATATGAGAAAATTGTCAGGGCATTCCAGAGAGGAGGAGAAGATTATTTTGGTTCACTACATGGAGACTCATTTGATGTAAAACTTCTTGAGAGGGTAGGGGCTGCTGAGAAGACCTCAGTTTCGTCAGCGCAGGAGCACACTAAACCGCGACGTGAATCTCCCCTCTGTGCTGCTGCGATCCAAAGCAACAGCGGGATGTGCTGAGCTCTTGTGTTGGAGTAGCTGGATGCCCTGGAAGGGCTGTTTGTAAGTCCACCAACAGCAGTTGCTGCCTTTGGAGAGGCTAATGCATGTGGCATCAAAATAACCAGAGGCCTGAAACGCCCCTGTGTGGTACCTGCAGTGGCCTTTCCCGGGTGGGCGGAGGGGTGTGAAATATTAAGAAATCAGAATTGTTTTGGCGAGGGTTAGGCGATAGCATGAGGTTGAACAACAGTGCAGAGCAGTGTCTCAAGTTTTGTTTGTTTTAATGAATTAAAGCTCCTGACTCTTCCATAAGTGAGGGTTTTGCCGTGTTTTCTTCTTATCCGTGTCAAAGCTTTTGCGGTATCTTTCAGCCGGTCGCTGTCTGAGGTGCCGTGTGGAGGGTGAAGGTGGGTTCTCAAAGGTGGAGGGTGCCGGGAGAGCTCTCACAGACTCCTTTCCGCTTCCCTGTGCTCCCCTGTGGCTGCTCCCTGAAGCTCTGGGGGAGCTAGTGAGGCTTCCCTGAGGGTCCTTGTCTGGTGATTTGCCCCCACCGAGCTCAGATGGTGGCTAAAGCAGGCGGCCTCTGCCCTAGCCAGGTGCCAGAGGCAGACAGAGCACATTTCTCTTCTTCTCTCCCTCCCAGTAAATGCACAAAGTTCACAGCACTTCTAAGGCCTTGCCTTTACCTATTGAGCTTCACCAGACAGGAGCCGGAGATCTCATGGTGGGGTGGGTCAGGGACAGGTTCACAGTCACTTCCAGTCTCTGGTCGGAAGCTCCTAACCGCAGGGCTGCTCCGGAGGACCAGCCTCTGCGCGGTCGGTCGTAGAGGAAGTGCCAAGCAAAACAAATAGTACTTGAGGTTAAAAAGCTCAAAGTGTGTTAGTATCACAAAACCCAATCTCTGCATCTGCTTCTGCCGTTCCAAAATCATGACAGAGGAGGTCATGGAGATAAGTAAGACCCGGCTGACGCAATGCCGAGTCTGGTGGAGGAGCTGTTACCCAAGCGCCAGCACCAAGGGGACACGCTTCCCTTTCCCTTGTGTTTGCGCCACTCCAGACAAAGTTGCTCAACAGCCTACTGACAATTAAAGAATTCTAATAGTAAAAGTAATGGACTGGGACCTGGAGTAGCCTGTGACACCCTAATATTCGATGTTGGTACTAGATGGATGGTAGCACGTGCTGTGAGTCACGCAGCCTTGGGGCCCCTACATGACAGACACGAGAAGAAAGTCTCTGCTCAGAGACCTTGCTGCATACGGTAAGAGATGGTGCGCCGCACGCAGGCAGGAGGAAGTAGGCTGACAATAAGATCAGTTTGAATTGCAAAAATGTGTTTGATCTTCACTTACAAGGGCATGAACTACACATAGCAGGGCTGGCCAGCAAGGGACTGGCTCCCAAATGGCAGTCAGTAGGCTGGGGCCGAGCTGCAAATTCTGTCTCATTTGAAGAGATAAAAGGGGGCAGAAAAACATGTTTACAGTCTCTGCTCTGGTACTTATGGGTACTTGATAGTATTTTTAGATGCTGTGGTGCTTGTAGGTGTAAACGACAGATTTTACATGAAATGCATGAAGTTTGGGGCCTTTTCCAAATGACATCAGCCCAGGTGCAAAGTGTCTGCGCCATGCACAGCTGGGGATGTGGAGCAGTTGGTAAGGCAGGTTTTGATCTCTAACTCCTCAATTTGTCCATTTCCACCTGTAGCACTTCTGCAGCTCATCGCTGGCATGCCCCGGGTTCTGGTGTTCACAAGTACGTACACTGATCTCACCTGGAAATCGCACCTTAGCATCTGATGTGTTTTATCTCCATTCAGCTGATGCCTATCTTGTAATAAAATTTCCCATGGCTTATCAGCACTTGACAATTAGAAGCTTAACATCCCACTTAATGCAAAACAGATTACATCCTGGGAATTAACAAAACAATAAAATGCCTTGAGGGATAATGGAAGATTTTATATAGATGTGTACATGTTTATGTATATATATATACGTCTATACATACGCACATGCATAGATAGTTGTGAAATCTGGAGACGCTGACTGGCTTTCACGGCTTGATTGGTTTTCTTGGCTCATTCCTGTGCCTGTTCTATATTTCTGTGACCATTTTTTGGTAGAAATTGTGTTGCCTGCTGGAAGTGCCGCACGTTAACCTTCTCGAGGTGTGAGAAGAGGCCGGGGGCTGGTGGGGGGTCCCCAGCCCGGGTGTCCCCAGCCTGGGGCTGAGCTCTCCCCACCGTGCCCAGGTGACAACTTTGCTCCCTCTTGTGGCAAGTGGGAGCCCTAGTTTGGTCAGTTCCCGAGCAGGGGGTGGCTTATCCCACCCGGCAAGTGTCCATGGAAGTGGTCAGTGCGGGTGGACACGGGAGAGGGCTGGACGCAGGCTGTGCAGCGCCATGGCCAGCCCTGCTGGCTTTTGGGCATCCCTCCCCAGGTCAGGGGTGTGGGTCTGGTCCCGCGTGCTTGTCCCGGGCCAGCTGTGGCAGGGCCTCTGCCCATCGAGTTTAAATATAGACAGCTGTCTTGAGCTTTATCACAGAGCGTGATCGTTTTAACCCCAGTTCTTAGACATTGCTGAGGCTGGAGCCATTGGGAATAGCTGCATTGTTGGAGAAAGCCGGGGCGTCATCTTCTTCCCACTGCTGGCATCCCCACGGAGCAGAGCGTTTTGCCTGTGCTTTCCAGTCCTGCCATCAGCAGTTTTGTCACTCGGAATTCCAGAGGAGGCACCCGGTCCAGCTTTGTGGGCTTGACCTGACCCCTGGGACTTAGAAAATTAGAGGAGGGAATTGAAAAGACTGAGGGTCACAGCACTTAGTGAGGATTTAAAAAAAAAAAAAAATACTCAGAAATATGTTTTTGAAACTATCGAGAGAGAAGACGTCAGTCATTTCATTGGTGCAGTGTGGAGGGCTGAGCGGCCCAGCGGCCACCAGCCGGAGCGAGAGCTAGGGCCCTGCTCAGCTCCTTCATCTGCTTGCGGATGCCCTGGACACCCTCACAGGGAATGGGGCCAAATCTTGGGCTCAGTGATTCCAGTGCGATCCCTGCAACTCCGTGTCTCTGGGTGTCCTGCGTGGGCCCGTCCTGGCCTGCTCGCAGCGTGCACGGTGCCGTGCCCGCCCCATCGCACACAGGCCGGAGCAGAGGCTTATGCTTCCTGTGAGGAGTGCTCGGGATGCCCTGTCTGTATGTTGTTTGGTAAATGCTGATCTTTTGGCTGCCTGCCCTCAAAGAAGGAGAAATTTCTGTTGCAGTCTGGTCGTCCTTCCAATAACTGACCAAATGCAGTCACACACACACACTGTTTATTCATTTAGCTGGTGATTTCTGTTACAGTGGTGCTCTGCGGAGCCCAGTGGGGACAGCAGCCCCGTGATACAGTGCACCACACACACACAGAGAAAAAGTCATTCATGCCCTAAAGCATGTAAATAAATGCCAGGCATAGCACTGTTACCTCTATTCTAAAATATGAGAATATCTCCGCCTGATAGTGCTTTACAAAAGGTCAATACCATTAACCCCATTTTACAGAGGGGAAACTGAGGAATCAAGCCTTTATCCACGGTCATCCACCAGCCCAGGAATAAAAAACAGGTCCTGCTCATCAGGTCCAAGTGCCACATCTCAGATTGTTAACTTGTCCTGTCCTCCACCACGGATGAACCTCTGTGAAGTCCTTGAGTCTTCACCGATGTTCCCAAGGCCGCTGCAGGATGCAGCCTAGGCGATGTCCTGGGAGGAGGCGAGGAGCCCAGACCCATGCCTGGCTTTACCTCCGCAAACCACAAGCACTGCTGGCACACGGGCAGCCTCCCACATGCTCTATGCTGCTGGAGAAAGCTCAAGTCCTGGTGTGCTCCAGCTTTGTGCTGCATTTTATTTGCAGTTTTTAAAGCAGTAAAGTGACTCTTAAAGCCAAACAAATGCCTGGCATTTGGCTGTGCCTGTGTTTTCCTGTGGCCAGGCTGACCTTTATGAACACTAGAGTCACAGCTATGACAGGCAGCTCACTTGAGCTCTCCTTTCTGGGAACTGGGGAGGTTTTGTAATTGCTGGAAGAGCCAAAAAGTCTTTCTTCAGACCCTGATTTTCCCCTTAACAACCAACTCTCCTCCTTGATTTCTCTTCTCTTCACCTTTCCCTTGCATGTAACACCCAGCTGATACTTGCTCTTGAAACAATCCTTTTATTGATGCAGATGCAATCAGCAAAAATGCCGAGCGGTTGCAGAGTTCAGCCCAACTCCACAAAATCGCTCATAAATGTGCTTAGCTTCACTAAAGCTGTTCTTGTACTCAGTCTTAAGCATACGTTTAAGTCTTTCACAAGTCCTTGGCCCTCTCACAGTCACAACTGGGTCACGCTGATTACCCAAGTAATGGCAAGATGACGAAGAGGTTCTCGTTGGGATCTCTGTGAAAGCATATTTTCTGAGCCTATGGTCAGCGGTCTGGTCTGATGGCAGATGAGTGCAATTTGTGGTTGTCAGATGAAGGAATAGAGCATGAAATCCCCTATTAAGGTCCTCTTAGATACGTCTGCAAAATGCTGTGCACGGCTGCTGCATGTTGTGCTGTCCTCGTCACTCGCAGTTACTCATCTGTCTCTCTTCAGCTGTTTTCTCTAACTTGTTCTGGGCCTTACCAAGCTTCCATTTTGCTCAAATGTTTAAAAAAACCCAACCAAACAACAACAACAACAAAAATCAAAGCTAGCATCATAAAGTCATAAGATACATCTTAAAATTTAAATCTTTAATTGGGATTTGGTCTCTCTACTTCAGAGTGTGCTCAAGATACTTTCTTACACTTTGCCTTGCAACCATGAGCACTAAACATCATGTTCTTTTGCAGTGGATACAGGATGCTCACCTAATGACTTGACTTGAGGAATGAAAATAGAATTAGGTACTCTATTATTCCTATGTAGTAAAGTCCTATAGAAACCATGTTAAAGTCTGATTTGCTGAATGACTGAGAAGCACATAGATACCGTAAGACATGTTTTAAAACTGCGAATTGGTGCATACTGCTCACTTCAGTTGTGTAATCTTTGTGTCATGGCTCTTCCTTGCCATGTCCTGTAGAGCACCTAGCACTCTGTGGTATGGTTCTCGGCACCTGCTGAAGGCAAATAATGATAATTATTCCTAATAGCTGCTCTGTTTCACACCTCTTCTAGCTAGCCAAGACAGATCACAAGGAGATGTCACTGAAGCAAATAATTACCATAATGCCAAATGGCTTAGCAAAGTTTCAGTACGTAGCACAAGGGTTTGCCTGTATGATCCATGATAGAAGTGCTGAGATTCTGTAGCTTTGCCTGCCCAATATTTCCGTTCCCAGCTTATCATCTGCGTTGGTTCCGAGTCTTCCTTGCGCTAAAGGCTCTGACATACATGCAAGTTACTGGAGTGTAACAAGCTCCTGCATGTCAGGTTCTTCACCACAATTGCCTTGTTCATGCTTTTACCCCAGGAAAGGCAATGCGGCTATCCCCTTTTTTGTGGAAGGTGAAAACTACCTTGGCTTGCTTTGTATTTGCCAAGGGGGGAGAGCAAGCGCAGAGGTGGTTATTACAGAATAGCTGATACATGTTAATCTGAGTTATTATCCTTGTTCCTAAAGTTACTTTATATGTTGGGGTCATGCTCATCATTTAAGATATGAACTTGGTACCAAGCAGGCAAACACTTTCATGGATCTCCTCATTACCTTCAATCTGTAAGGAACTGTCTCCATTGGACGAGTGTAATAGATGTGCCTGGGGCTGTTCAAGCTAGGGCAAGATATCACAGGCAGAAAAGAATCAACATAGGAATATTAACAATATGTTATTTTGCTGGTGCAGTTTTCCCATATGATTATAAGTGATGAGTGCTCCGTGGGAGTGAGGAAAAAAAAGATTGGGCCCATACCGATAGGCCGTACTCA
Source organism: Phaethon lepturus (assembly GCF_000687285.1). Classification (NCBI taxonomy): domain Eukaryota; kingdom Metazoa; phylum Chordata; class Aves; order Phaethontiformes; family Phaethontidae; genus Phaethon; species Phaethon lepturus. Next base: position 54,455 of record NW_010561118.1, on the reverse strand, counting down.
GTTGTTCATAGTCATACGCCATCCTTTACTGTTAATTCATTTCTTTGCTCTTAGGCTGCTGTATTCTATCCTGAAGGCTAACCACATATCATATATATTTAAAAGAACAGTAGTGTATAACTGGTACCGATCTTGGGGTTTCTTTCCCAAAACGT
>NW_010561118.1:39203-54269 GCF_000687285.1 Phaethon lepturus | reverse complement strand
TCCTGCTGAGAATATGAAGATAAAGGCTTTAATCCTTGGGAACAAAAGGGTGTGAGTAATTCCATTTCATTGCATGACCTGGAATCTCCACCCATATAAATACATCAAAGAGTAGCTATGATTTCACTCTTTGACACCCATGGGTTGAGGTTCTCACCCTGGGAAGCAAACAGCTCCTGTGGTTGGGCTGGACAGTGCCCATGAGGCTGGGTAACTGGATGTTTTCAGCGTTCTTTGATCTTCCTACTGGACCAAAATTATTCACATCTCCCCATTGTTGCTGAAAACTTATCCAAGCACTCAAGGCAATTATTTTTAAATGTATGTGTGTTTTGGGCCAAGTCCACAAATCCTGACTCATGACTGACTCAGCCCTTACTTAAGCAAAACTCCACTTGATTTCATTACAAATGGAGGCAGGACTTTGTGATTTAGCCCCCTGCCAATGGGACCTGCCAGAGCTCAGCGCTGGCTCTCAGAGCCGATGCCCTTCTACAGCTCCCAGTGAGCTCCCAGTGGACTGAAGCCCTCTGAAACCAGGACAACCTCTCTGAATCCTGCATGACAGTGATGCTGTCTACTAGGCAAAAAGACCCATCCCGCTTGACTGCACTGCTCAAGCCACCATGTGGGTGACAGAGAATCACTGGCCCAGTGCTTTGTTGACTAATAGCTCTCAGAGCTAATCCTACCAACTGGCTGTAGGAAATTCCGTGACCCATGTTAATCAGGAGACCAGACTAGATGGTTGTGATAGCCTGACCATCTGGCTGAAAACTGTTTCACTGCAGATTGGCTGTAACTCATCAGAGTATTTTAATTTTGTTATAAATTAATTTCAAACACGGTCAGCTCACCATTGCATGTTAGAGGCCAGCATAGTTCAGGTAAGGAAAGAAACCAGATAATATGAGTACTGGGAAGAGTAGTGTAATAATACCCAGGCAGGTCTGTATGACAGAAGTCTAGCTGGTGCTAATAAACTCTGATGGATCTGAGCTACTCTCTGTGCTGTGTTTCCCAGCACTCCTGGCTCCGGGCGAGGGTAGTGCCTTGGTGCAGCGCTGGACCTGAGCTGGCTCCCTGCACTCATGACTGCAGGAGTCAGCTCAGGTCTCACCAGCCTTATTAGCTCTGGCTCAGTGCCCGCAATTCCTATTCAGGCTGGCTCCATGCAACGTGCCTGGATGTCTGCGCCGTGCACATCCCGGCATGGGAGTGGTGTCCCGGTGTCAGGAATGTGGGACGGAGACGCTCCAGCTGCCTGCTGAGAGCAGCGCAGTCACATTCACACAAACGAAGAGGCTCTGCTGAAGCAAGCTGTCCTGCCTGGAGGTAACCCACATGTCTCTGTCCTGGCATGGCTAATCCAGAAGCCACCCAAGGGAGACTGAGTGAGAAAATAGTAATAAACTGTCTTGAAGTGTCCCTGCTGTCCAGCACTCCCAGGAGAATCTATTAAAAACCAACAATTTTCTGCTTAGCAAGTGTGAGTGCCAATATGTGGCTAAAGTAACAAAAAAACTTTAACGGAAATGTTATTTAATTATGTGTCATTTAAGATAATGCTGTTGTGTTTTGCATGGCTGCACCTTGACAAATGGCCTGATCAGTTTTATTCCTAACTACAGCTAGAAATAACAGAGCTGCTGTGTGTATTCGTATCATTGGTGTTATTTAAATTTTTGGCCTCATCAGAAGAGGAAGCATTGGTAGGATTGGGCTCAGCGTATTGGCCTGTCAGATGTTGCTGCACCCTTTGTTGCCCTTAACCATTTCTTTCATCAAAGTAAACAGGTTTGATCTCCAGTTTGAGTAACTTACTGTTGTGTCTTTTGTAATGCTGCATTAATAGGCTTTGAAGAGAGATACTTTCTGCCAACGTAAACACTTTCTTGAATGTAACAGCAATGAGTCCTTGCTTGCATTAGTTTGCTGTGAACATTATGAGGGCTATAAAATAATCATAAGTAGATGTCCTCATCTGAATCATCTTTAGACTACTCCAAGGCTTCCACAATAATGACTAAATGAGGGTCTCCTCTCAGCAGGCAGGTTTTTTTCTTTTTTTCCTTTTTTTTCCTTTTTTCTCTGTCATTTTTTGAAAAGAGGAGAACTGGAAGCTGCCTGGCCCGGTGATGTTACCTGTCCCTCCATCTCCCCATCCCATCCCAGACTTCCTGGGAGGACACATGAAAAGTGACGGTGCACAACTCTCTGTTCTGCACAGCACTTCACCTGTGTGATATTTGCAAAGGTGTTTTGTGTCTCAGAGATTCTTGAGGGGTCAATGAATGGCACAAAGGAGTTTAGTCCTTTGTCCCTGGCCATCTCTGGCTGAAGTCACAACTCTCACTTTTGCTGCCACAGTACCTGCTTCACTGTGTAGACTTGAGATCTAAAACCCACTGTAGTCAAAGGTGATTCCTATTGACTCCACAGGTGTTAGGTCAGCCCTTTATTTTCTTCAAGGCCATCTAAGGCCCAGGCAGCAAATATATTCAAATATAGACAGCTCTATGAAGAAATGTTGTAAATATCTCATCTTCAGCACATTCACATCAAATACAATTTTGGCTCTGTAGTTGTGAAAAGGTACAAAAATTAGTAGAGTCACCAAGATCTAAGTCAAGACTAGGGAAAGCTGGTGAGTAAGTAAATTCTTCAACCTTAGCTCTTTTGTTTTCACATTCTTATAACTTGAATTCAAGTCTGCCCCACACTGAAGAGCCTGGAAACAAGATCTTCAGGTCTTACCTAGTTGTAATGAGAACACACCCAGACAGAGTACATGAGGAGAATTAAAGGAAGGAGATTTGCAAAACTTCTTAAAACAGCAAGCTTCATAATTTTCCTTTAGAATTCAAAGGAGCTGTCAGCCAAAAATATTTAAGGACTGAAGCAGCTAAGCCCCAGCAGAGTGCATGGCTGGCTTGGTTTGCTCAGCCTTATCTGAATTTTGTCCTGTAAAAGCGTGAATTATTGACTCTCCCCTTTTCTCTGCTTTACAGTCCTCAGGTACCTGGAGGGCATCCCAGAAAAACAGGAGGTTGAGCCAGCCTTCTCAAACGCTGGTGTTTTCTAAGTGCTTTCTGAATCTGGCTGGCTAAGCCCAAGTTTGAGTATTTAAAAGTCTTCAAAATTCCCATGTAACACCCCCCACCCCAAAAGAAAAAACACCTAAGCAGCAGCACTCCCCTGTAAACCTGGACTGTGGCTGGGGAGCAGCAGCCATTGCCTCGGTGGTGCTGGGAGCCAGTAGCCGCTGCAAAGACACACTACTATTCCAGCCTAGTGTTTCCAGAAACTGGGCTTTTATTGCTGTGGGTGAAATTCATACTGTGCATGGAGAGAACCAACAAGACTGACAGTGTAGTGGGACTGAATAATGCAGAGGCCTTTGCTAGTCCTCTTGCATAGGAATGATTCCCACGTCCTCAGGGAACGCAGACTGAATCAGTTTTGAAAAGCCTCTGCAGCAAATTAGAAAAAATATTGCAAGGTATAAAAAACTTTTGGTTAGATGCTTTTTTTTTCAGTTGGTCATCTCGCTCTTTCCATGCTTGAAATTGTATATTTGTTCTTGCAGCTGTTGGAGATAATGTGTGGCACTTTCTGGGGGGAGTAGTACCCTGGGCTTTCGCCTGCTTGGACCTGCCGCCCAAGCAGCCGCCTCCGTTCCCATCAACCGCAGCATCTCCACTCGATCCAGCAGGATCCGGCCAGGCTGCGCTGTGCCCACCAATCCTCCCTTCTGCCCATCCAGGGCCCTGGGGGCTGCCACAAAGCTGGGTTTTGCAGCACGCTGAACTTGCTGTGCTTTTCACGGGGTCCTTTGCTCTCTGGCCCTGCACCGTTTGCTTCTTTGTGCAGGACAGGGTTTAACACTCTCCCTTGTAAAACCCTGAATTAAAAAGCAGTGTCTTAGAAGGCTTAGATGGGATTAAGAAGCACAAACCTCTTACACACAGAGCTAATACTAAGTAAGCTTTTCTAAAGTACCAATACGTGATGTATTAAGATGAGAGCTCTGCTATCACTCTCCATCTCAGCTGGCTTGTTTCAAGGGATATAATGGAAGTTGGGTTTATTGACTTCCACTAGGACTTGGGTGTTCAATGCTTTTTTTTGTTCTTCTGATGTTCCAGCCATAATTTCTAAAAACATTTGCCACTCTCCCAGGCCAAGACCAGAACGGGTGTAGGCAGGCGTAGTTTCAGTTTCTTCAGCAGATCTGTGCCAAACTACAGTGATTGCAAATCTGGAGGCAGCCTTTGTTGGCAGGTAAAAGCAGAGGACCTTGGCTAATTCTAGTTCTGTTGTAGATCTACTATGGGGCTTTATCTGCAGCTCTGCTATCCCCTCCACCCTATCTTTACATGTTTAGAAGACAAGACCTCTGGATAAGGATTTCTTTATTATTCTTCTATGCAGAAGTTACTCTAAGGGGTTACAGTCATGTGCCAGTTAAATAATTGACCCATAATATCATTTGCATTGCACAATTCAATGTGTGAAAAGCTTTCCTGTCCCATGCAGAGGCAACTTGGAGATGAGGGGAAAGCACCTCTGTCTTCTGTTTCTTTGACTGCCTTTCTTTGACTCCCTCCCCCACATAGTCCCATTTAGAAGATATTTATTAGCTGGGGAAAAGTACAGTAAAGTGTAGATCTCTGGTATCTGGAGCTCCATTGCTCTGCAAAGCAGCACCTTCTTTTCCCACACACGCAGGGTTCTCGTTACATCTTTAAAGAATCACAACAAAGAAAAGGAGCTGACACAATGAATTTTAATCTGGAAAATGAAATCTGACATAACCAGTAGTTATATTTTTCTTATTCCCTGGTAGTTTGCCTAAAGGCAGCTTTTAAATAATTCCTGCTTTTCACCTCCTGAGAAATAATCTATTTGCTTCTGAATTAATTAGGCAGCATCATAAAAACCCTCTAGAGACTTTGAAAGCTGCTGATCTAACTTTTTAAAATATATAGTGAGCCTGATCCTTAGGTCAGCCAGTGGGAATTCTGCTCTTAACTTTGATGGGAACAGGAGCAGGCATTTTATGTGTGATGCTACTGAAAATACAGTGTTTCCAGTAAATAGTAGTAGATGTTGCTTTTCCTGCCTGCTTTACTGGCATCTGTTTCTACAATATCTTGAGTCTCACGGTATTGAGAGAGTCCATCCTTTCTTATTTCATCTTCCTTTGGACTGTCAATGTTAGTATTTCCATTGTTTGCTGCCTTGACGAGCAGACGTGTGCAGGATGGTTAAGTGCTCTCTCTCCGCTTGTAATGTCCAGTGCATGACTGATATGCAGGAGCAAGGCCAGGGAAATCAGTGGAGCTCTTATGGGCATAATAGATCATTTCAAGCTTGGCTTTGAGATGCCAGCTACTCTGGCACTTGATAACTTAAATCAGCATTAAGCTAGTAATTAATTTTTTAACAATAACTTAGTTTTCTGTAAATCTGAAAGATGAAAATACTCAAATTAATTTTAATCTCATTGATATGATTTTTTTTTTACTGAAAAAAAAACCCCAACAGACTTTCATTGACCAAATTAAAAATGTCTGTACCAGTCTGTTTACAGGGTGATGTAAAAAATTTCTTTGACAAGGTACAAGAACTGGGTAGAAGAAACAGCTAACTTTCCAGGCTCATGAGTTTTTCATGAAGTTGGGCTTTATGGCCTGGATGGTCTCTCTCTGTTCTACGTTTCTTTGTTCTTACATTCCTGACTTTGCCTGTTGCCAGTGGCAATATCACCAATACAAGTCAGGACAAGGATTAGATCAAAAGATGCATGAGGAACCAAAGATGGCTCTTAGTGAGATCTGGAGCTCAGATTAGGAGATCTAACACCTGTATGTCTTTCAGGTGTAGGTTTGTGTACTGCTGGCATTATGCTGAGGGGTTCACTCACATAGCTTGAGGAGTATTCATGGTCAGCATGACATCTGGTAAACCTGTCTCATGAAACTGTACTGCTCTTCTGAGTGACAAAGGCTAGAAATGCATGAATTTGCAGTATGGACCAGAGAAGAAAGACTTGTTTCAGGGATCACCATGTCAAACCTCGTTATTCTGCAGGGTTTTCTGCTAGCTTTTAGAAATGTCAAAACAATGTCCTTACTGACACTTCTGCTGTTTAAAACTTGAAACCAAGTTCTTTCCTAAACAGACATGCTGGACCCCGTTCCTCTCCCCTTTCTGTTACCTGACTTCTGAGTGCAGCTATGACTTTCACCATTCCTTCCCCAGGTCAGCACCCAGGCTTGGCATCACCCAGCTGCTAAGCTGCTCTGACACTGCTGCTTTGGGAAATAAAACAAGAGAAGAATTTGTGACAAGAATGCCCAGATTGCAAGCAAGAGCAGGAGGCTAGATCCAACTTTATAATTATCAGTCTGATTATCCTCACTTCTCCCTTGCAAAACAGGAGATTTGATGCCTTCTGTGTAAAGGTGTTGGGTGTTTGGAAGGTCCCTGGAGAGTCCAGCGATTTGGGAGGTGTGGGCTCAGGAGCCAACTCGAAAACGAAGTCAGCTCACCTCCAGCAAGATCTATGTGCAAAGGAATGAAAAGCCCTAGGCCTAGGGAGCTGTTATCTGACATGTTCTTTCTTCAGCTGACGTCAGAGATTTTAGTTGTTTGGGATTTTTTAGATCTGCTCATATACATTTTATACACTGGAGCTTTGCGGAGCACAAATAACATTTTCTAAGATGGAGAGGTCAGTCACTTGTGTTCCTGGCATCAGCTTGGTCTTCCATGTCAGTCTGCCCTGGGAGGTTTTAAAAGTCAGTGTGTTCTCCCTGCTCTGTATCAAGCCTGAATTTCCAGTCAGGAAAAAACATTGTTGTAGGCAAAGTCCAAAGAGTTACAGCTTTATTTACAGTTTAGTTACCACCTACAGCAATGTAGCTCATCACTAGCAGTGCCTTGGGCATGTTTCCACTTTATAGCTTAGTGAGGCTGTTTACAGGGTTGTCAGCAGAAGAAATGAAGGACCAGAGTGGAACTATGGCCCCAGTAACATCAATGGCAAAACTCCTATGGATTTCAGTGGACCAGCATTTCACTTAGTACTGTATGCGAGGCGCATGTATTTTATGGTCACCTTGATGTCTGCTTGTGCAGCTGCTTTTCTCAAAGCATGTTCAGTCCATGGGCAGCCTCGTGGGCCTTGGCAGTACCTGAGGTACCTTTTCTGTGCTGATAAATTGCAGCTTGGTCTTTCTGTCACATCTGGCACTTTCTTTTCTGTCTCTGTTACTGCTCTTTCTCTCTGGCTCTTGGAAATTATTTTGTGTCCTTCTCTATAGTAGCTCTAGATCTGAATCCATGTAACGTAGAGAAGAGGAAGCATAAAGGATGTTTATGGACTTTCCCATGGCTACAAAAGAGGATCAGGAGTCAAATCTGTGGGTTGCGTCAGTGGGCCAGCCCTCATGTTGGGCCAGTAGGTCAGTGAGAACTCCTTAGATTAACAAATCATCCAGTTCACAGAAGAAATAGATACATCCATCTTTTCCCTCTACCCAGTTAACTTAGGTTGTGAAATTCTGGGCAGATTGTATGTACGTACACCCACCAAGCCTACTATGTAAAGATACACGCATAGGCATACATAAACACCCTGCACAACCATGCACTTCACATGATAGGCAGGTTTGGTAATTAATCTCCCCATTTCTGAGTTTGTACAGATTCCTGTCTAATCTCCAGAAAGATTATTTCTTTCTATATCCTGAATGCCAGTGATATGCAAAGCCAAATTGCATTGCACAGTGTCCTTAAGGAAGAGACTCCTGCTTAAAAGCCTTCCAGATCTTGCCTGTCACAGAAGACTATATTCGGAAGGATGGGAAAGCAACATGAGAGGCACATGGAGCAAAAGCTGTGAGCATCAGCAGTTTACTACAAGTAAACAGTTTCACTTCTGTAGCTGTTGTGTTCATCTGTCTTGTAAACAGGATCTGCCTACAGTAAGATAACAAAGCAACAGGCCTAAACCTATCCTCTTCCTTCGCAGTTTGAGTTATAAACTGTCAATGCTCATGTCAGACATTCTGTTTCACCCCTCTGTGATCCACCATTGCAGTGTTTAATTCCACCATTGCAGTGTTTAACTTGCCCCTGCCGAGTTCTTTGCTTTGCTTGAAGCAAAAAAACCACCAACCTTGCTTCCTACTCTTGGAGGGATTTACAAAAGAAGGACTTAGTTGTCTGGGATCAGGCAGCACTCCAAATCACTCCAAAACTGTTCTCTGCATTTTGGAGAATAGGATATTACTGTCTGCTTTTTTATCCTGATCATCAAGAGGCAGACAGTGCTGGCAGCTGTTTCTGCTGTCCTGTTTAGAAGAGCCTGTGTGATCTGGAAACTGATGGTACAGCCTTGCCTGATAGCATCTGCTTTCCCTGAATAATTGTGGACATTCCCACCTCTCCACTCATCCCTTCAAGCACCTTGGAGTCATAAATCGCAATGCTAGAGCGTATGGAGTCATGCTTAGGGAATGATCTCCCTGTTCAAGGTGAATCCTGATACCTGACGTATGAGAAGACCAGGCACATGCTAAAAATTCCTTGCTAATTTGGGTTGCTAGTTCATCAAAAACATCCTCCCAAACACGCACAGGATGTATTAAGTTATGGTATAGTAAGGGATCAGCTTGTCATACTGACATTTCTGCTCCTTGCCAGAGAGTCCTGGACTTCATTATCTCTCTCAAGAAATCAGATCTGTTGGTGTCACCCTGCAATAAATTTGTGTAACTGGAAACCTCTCCCCAGGCATACAAACATATGAGGACAACTGAGCATTGCTGTTCTCTGAAGACTGATATATAAATATATACTGGACTGACTAACAACATCGCTTCCCTGTTATGGGTCCAATGAAGTCTTAGCCTCCAGATCTTTATTTTGCTTTTTGAGCCTTGGTCCAGTAGCACTTTGGCATAGGCACATAGCATGTTATGAGGTGGGGCTTAGCTTTTGGGGCTATCAAATGAGGGGATTTAATTGTGGGTAAGTTACTCTATGGTATTACTTTCCCACTTACCGTTCTACTTAGAAAAGCTCAGAAATGGCGCCCGTCTTGCTGCGTCAGGGAAGGTTGGCAGGAATGGCCCCGCACAGTGTCAGGACACATCCCCTGCGCATGCTGTCACCTTGGTGACTTACAGACCAGAAGGAAGGAGTGCTTATAAATTAAATTTCCTCTGTGTGGTGATCCTGTTGGTAATGTAGGAGATGGCCAGAAAATTTGGACTCTCCAAGCCACAGTCCCTGTACGTGATCTCCGACCTCTTCTGTTAATTGATCTCTGCCTCAGTTTCTTTATCTGACAGTTGAGAGCATAACCCTCTCTTTTGAGACCTGTGAAGAAGAGCTCTAGGTTAAGTATTGGTTTTCTTCTCAAAATTTAAAAAATAGTCATTACCATGTCTAAGAAGACAACTCAATGGAAAGGCTGTTTTCCTTAAAAAGTCCTGAAATTAATAATTTTGCCTTTTATCCTAGTTTCTAAAAACACTGTCCATGTTACCAACTATTATGAAGGTGGTGATTGAATGGTTTTAATTAATGAAAATCTAGTTTTCAATAAACAAATGGTTTCCATTATATATGAAATAAAAAATTCCCTTTGATAATAAGGAAATGCTGAGGTAGCTGCTCAAAAAAGTCATGGCAGAAGCACAGAGGACTACCTTTCACCCTGTCAGTGTAGTATTTGAACCAAAAGAGAAAACTGAGTATCAGCTGTAGCAGGCACAGCATAACAAAAGCACCAGTTTCCCAATGAATATTATTATATTATTGTATTATTGTATTATTATACTATTGACAATCACTAGACACAGTAGATGCAGGTGATGGTAGAACCCTTCACAGTCTTTAAATCATATCCTCAAGTTCTTGAGGGCTGGGAGTGCCTTTTGTCTGTGTTTGTGGAGCCCAGAGCAGTACAGTAGCTCTGAGTCCACCACTGTGCCTTCTTGGTGCGGTGTCAATAGAAATGAAAAGCAACGTTACGCCATGTGGCATATGGCTGCAAGCCATTTTGTTAGGGCTAGAAAGGAGCATCCAGGCTGATCTCTGGCTGATACTATGGGCCAATGACTTGTTGCAGATGATGAAACTAGTAGTAAGGACTCTCATGGTGTAATAATTTTCCATATGTGGCAGGTAATTGTTTACCAGGTGCTCCTTGACTTCCTTATGAGGCTAATTTGGGGATACTTTCTTAATTTCAACATTTCTTATTGGTATTCTTAAAAAAAATCAGTATAAATAGTCTACTGTGTTTCACACAGATCATGCCAGTCCATATTCTGTTTTATCTGGTTTCATACCAAGGCATTAGCCCACACAATTGTCTCTTATTTGCAATCTTGGCTCATTAAGGGGACAATTTGATAAAGCAGGTTGTTGTCTTTACCTTGGGGGATCTCTTCTGGGTTGATGTATTGATACTGTGGACAGATCTGTCAATATGCTCCTCTTTGTTCTCAGCAAGTGCTGCGGCACGTCCTGCACTGTGATTTATGGTCCCCACCTCGCACAGCCTGCCAGCCCCACAACAGTTCGTGCACTTGGCAAAGACATCCAGGGTGTGTCTTGGGAAAAAGCTGGGGATGGGGCATAGGGAAAAGACTGGGGGAGGTTTCTGAGGAGACCCTCCATGGATGTGTCCCTCCCTGACTCCTCTCAGGCACTGGGAGGAGCTCAGGGAGGAGTTTATTCAGCTCCTCAGAGGGAGAGCCCATTTCTTCAGTAAGTCAGATGCTGCAATGGGTTGAGAAGGTCATAGAGGCCCATGAGGATGTCCTGGATGAGTTTCCCTCAGGGCGAAGTCAACACAGTACACAGAGAGAGGAGAGGGGTTATTTCACCCCAACAGCACCAACCTGCTTGGCTGGCACCAACCTGCTGCTTCAAGGCTCAGTTTGTCCCTCAGGTACCTTGAAGGGACCCAAGGGGTGGAAGCAGCTTCGTCCCAGCAGCCCTGCACAGGGCTTGTGTGTCCCCTACAGGGACAAGGCAGACAATGTCAGAGACATCCCAAAGTGAGCGGATGGTGACGGCAATAAAGCTGGGTTCTGTGCACATGGCAGTGACACAAAGCGGGGCTCTTTTGGGAACACCTGCAGAGCAGGTATCTGCAGGGAAGCTCCTGTCCCATCATGTTCTTTTGCCTGTTTGAGAAACCTGCATGTAATCCTGCTCATCACTGAGAACAGTCATTTCCACACAGGGCTGGCTTGGAGATTAACTAGTGGCATATAGTGTATGTTATATATTACAGGTAAAAGCTTTTTGCAGATGGAGTGCTGATAAAGAACTATTTCTGTGGAGAGGAGCAGACATTTGACATTATCACAGTGCACCAGAGCAGGTACGGAGCCTGGCCACCTGTGGGAAAAGGCAGACTACACCAAAGCAACCTCTTCCTTTTCCTCATACAGAAACTTGGTGCCGAAACATTGCTTGTTCCTCCCCAATGGTAAAAGGACAAGTTAAATAATTAATAATAATCTGAGTCTCAATGTGACTACTAAATAATTTTCAGTTAGACATTATGTAAATTTGAAATAATTTTTTTACTGGTCATGCATAATAAAATAAGTATGGTGATTAATTTTTCACCCGCGGAGTTTAATTATGATCATTCAGGAGGTTTGGGCTGATGCACCATCCTATAAATCACAGTCCAAGCCACTGAAAAATAACTGCCTAGCTTTCAGATTAGATAATGATATTTTGAGGGTGGAAATCTTGCTGACAGATAGTCACCCAAGTTGTCCTAATCAGGAGGGCCATTTGGTCTTCTGAGCACTGAAATGATATACACTGGTTATTAATATATGCAATTCAATGTGTGCTTTTCTGGGTTTAATTTTAGGGATGGACTCATTCCATCATCTATACTCCTGCATAACTCATTGTGGAATAAATAGACCATTGCTCTGTGTTAGACTATTCGGCTTTTAAAGCCAATGTAACTAAACTGTCCAAAGGGATAAAGTGGATAGTATGAAGTCACAATTTATTCCACAATAAATTTGTCCAGGTTTGCAGGAACCACCATTGTGCTTTGAATGCCCAACCTTAGTTTGAATCACTTCTCAGGTGTAGGCAAGCCTGTGTTTCCCATTCTCAGCAGGAGCACTGCAAGATACACAGGGCAGTGTTGATTATGATGATTGTAATTGCAGCCTCTGCAGCAACATCAGAGCTCCTCCAAAATGTCGTGAGTACAACACCAAGGAGTTGCTTTCTAGTACATATGCAGTTTCCATAGTGTGGAGCAAAATGAGCAGCATACTGATATCCTGGGAAAAAGTTGCTGGGAAAGTGTGTCCCATATGGTAGTTGCTGGGATGCATAGTTTTCTCTCTGGTTTCTCCAGGTGTCTCCATGTGACTGGGCTGTGCACACCTACGGCTTTGCCCCACAAGTTAGTGCAAGTCTGAGGATGTGTCAGTAAACAGGATGGACCCTGATTCATGGGGAAAGCATGTATGAAAATGTTGCCATACTCCTACAAATGCTTGTTTTTCTTTTCTGTGTGTCTTTTTTTCCCATTTTAAATAAATCAAGAGTTTAGCAATAAAAGCTAATGCTGAAAGGAAATGGTGCAGATGAGCCCTGTAGAATTTCACACTCTATTTATGAACAGAAACCCTTTCCAGGAGAGTCATCTGGGTTTGAAAAAAAATAAGGTGGAGGGTAGTTTCTCTGATGTCCAGAAGGTAAAAAGTAAAAGGGCAATCTTGCTAAATCTTCATTGCTATACTTGTTACTCCAGAGTTACAAAATAACAAGAAGATAATACTCTGGAGTACGTATTCCAAAATCCTACCATTTTATTTCAGAAGGAATAGTGTCTTTGTTCTAATTCAGCTGTATTCTGGGGACCATTTCAGTAATAACTATCATGCTTTAAATTCACACCCTGTGTTACTCCTAATTAATCGTTAAGGATAGGCAAATTCTAATTTTCCTTTTAGTTTCATTACTGTAACTCCAGAATAACCCTGCTGAAATAAGCCAGTGTCATTTCAAAGGAATGACTCTGGATTTTACCACGCAAATCTGGCCCACGGTGTGCGAAAAGAGACCGTCTGAGTTAATCAGACCAAACCACTCCCTCCACTGAAGCGTCTTCAGCAGCACCACAGTCATGCAATAGCCAGCAGTTCTCACTGCAGCATCAGGAAGAACAGAACATCAAGGGAATAATTAACATCTAATTTAGCAGTTAGACCAGGATCTAGGTGTGTTCCTGCATTAAGTAATTGCTTCCAGAGGCTGGGAAGGTTGGGGCTGCTTGCTCTGCTCTGCTCCATGAGGCCAGGCACCCATCTCCCTCCAGCTCCTCTATGGCTGGGGAAAAGCAGCTCCACTAATGGTGCTTTTGAGGGTTGTGTCCATGAATATTGTAAGGAGCCCATCTCTTCTTTTGACATTGTGCTGGGTCCTGCACTTGGGTCACAAAAACCCCATACAACACTACAGGCTTGGAGAAGAGTGGCTGGAAAGCTGGTTGGTGGAAAAGGACCTGTGGTTGTTGGTTGACGGCCGGCTGAATATGAGCTGGCAGTGTGCCCAGGTAGCCAAGAAGGCCAATGGGATCCTGGCTTGTATCAGAAATAGCATGGCCAGCAGGAGTAGGGAAGTGATTGTACCCCTGTACTCGGCACTGGCGAGGCCACACCTCAAATACTGTGTTCAGTTTTGGGTCCCTCACTACAAGAAGGACATTAAAGGTGCTGCCAGTGTGTCCAGAGAAGAGCAACGAATCTGGTGAAGGGTCTGGAGCACAAGTCTTATGAGGAGCGGCTGAGGGAAATGGGGTTGTTTAGCCTGGAGAAAAGGAGGCTGAGGGGAGATCTTATTGCTTTCTACAACTACCTGAAAGGGGGTTGCAGTGAGGTGGTCTCTTCTCCCAAGTAACAAGTGATAGGACAAGAGGAAATGGCCTCAAGTTGCGCCAGGGGAGGTTTAGACTGGATATTAGGAAAAATTTCTTCACTGAAAGGGTTGTCAAGTGTTGCAACAGGCTGCCCAGGGAAGTGGTTGAGTCACCATCCCTGGAGGTGTTTAAAAGACCTATGGATGTGGTGCTTAGGGACACGGTTCAGTGGTGGATTTGGCAATGCTAGGTTAACGGTTGGACTTGATGATCTTAAAGGTCTTTTCCAACCTATTCTATTTCTATTCTATTTCATTCTATTCTATGATTAAGGGAAATGCAGGGCTATAAGCACACCCCTACACTCAGGCATCTTGCTCAAATGTAGGCAGTGTAAATGGCTTTAGGCACATCTTAGTTTTCCTTGAAGCTGAGGATCTCAGTATAATCCTCCTTAAAAATCTGTCAAAGGCTTGTGGTTTGTGTTGGAGACAATGACCAATTTCTAAATGGGTCTCTTCTGGAGAAATGTGATTTGCTCTGCCATATTCTTGGTGACTAATTCCTACGTTCTGTAGTTTGGGTATCAATACATAATGGGGCGCTTGGACCTTCCCTGCTGAGCGGCTGTCTTCAGTGCTCCCATTGCTAGCCATCACCTTGCAGGGACACAAGATCTCCTGAGGGGTTCAGGATTTTACATCCCTACCCTGTAGCTCTGTGGACTTAAACCTGGTTGAGATGGTTGAACCATAGGAAGAATAAATTCTGCATCCTTCTGTTGTACAAGGTCTGTGTTGAAGCTCCATAATCCTTCCAGCTCCTAAAGGCAGGGACAGGCCGGGGCTCGAGCTCCCTGCCACGCCTGTGGGTGCCTTCGTAGCCATCTCCTGTCCCCAGGTGCCCCTTGTGCTTCTCTCCACGGCTCAGACCCTGACAGCTTCGGCTTTCCGTGGCGTTTGGCTCCTCCCCAAGGAGAGTGCATAGCTTCAGCACTTCTCTTTTTTTTTAAATCTTAGATGCAGATTCTGGCTTTGATAATTTACTGCTATTTGAAACTTCTTTTTAATTTCTGCAGCCTCTCGCTGCAGCTCGTCTTCCCCCAGCAAGGCGGGTGAAGGGCCTTGGCTGGC
>NW_010561118.1:15290-39189 GCF_000687285.1 Phaethon lepturus | reverse complement strand
GCGCAGCCTCTGCTGCCCACTTGCAGGCAACTGCTTCTGAGATTTTAACTTCTGTCGCTGACTTTCCAGCCCCTTTGTTCAGCCTTTTAAATTTTCCTTTATTGTTCTAGCCTGTCTGCAAATATATTTGTTTTTCTTCCAAAAAGCCTTTGCTTGCTCAATTAGCAAGAGAGCTCTTTGTGGAGAGGGCTGTAGCTCTATTTCTACCATGGCTGAGTGCTTCTGGAGCATTTGGCTCCTCCCCAGAGAGGATTTACCCTTGCCATCCTCACACTGGGTATTGCTGGTCGTCTTACTGCACATATTGCTGTGTGGCGCCTTGCAGAAAAGGAGCTTTTGTGGCACAGGAGTCTAAATGTGTTGCCGCGGGCCAGGCCAATCCATGCTGTCCCAAGCTACGATTTTAGCTGAAATTTTTGCTCCTTGCCCTATTGGGACAATAGTATGTTTTCCCCACCATGGGCTCTTTCACCATCCAGATTTTTTTATTTGCTTTTTTCTTACTTAATGGTTTTGCCGCTTTGTTTAGAGCAGAGGTTATAAGGATACAAGTCAAACCTCTCACATATTGGCAGAGAAAGGCGAGTGCTGGCTGGTGTGATGCTGGAAATACCTTTGGAGGTTTGTGTCCCACCCATCCTGATCAGATCTGAGCCCTGGCCTGACATACCCGCCCTCAGCTGGGACCTGGACACGGTCTATGCAGCACAGGAGGTTTGTAGAAACAAGCCTTGGTCTGGAAGGCACCTCCCTGCCTGTCCACAGGGCAGATCCGGAGGCTGTCCCCAGCCTGCCCTGCGACCATCTCCAGCCCCAGCCGGGCTCCCGTGGAGGGCTGTCCTCCTGCTGCCAGCGGACCCGGTGGGAAACCTTGCAGAGGAGGCTGCAGAAGCCTCTGCCATTACATCTGCATTCAGTCTTTGCCCAGACACAGGATGAAGAATTTCTCCTCTCAGGAGATTTGTGGCACTTTGTGTTGCTATTTTCCCTGTTTTCGCAGTCTGTTTTAATTGTGGGTTTGCCCTTACAAGCTGGGGGCTAACGCCTAGTAGAAAACTGTTTACAGTGCTGCTTACAAAATCTTCATAGAGTTCAGAGGCTATTTCAGCAAGACATTCCTGAACAGTTCTTCGCTTCATACTGGCCCCAAACTATTCCCTTATATACTCTGCATGCCACGGCATGAGAGCTCGACTATGCCAGGGGAGCTGACACCTTCTCGAGGTCTTTAGCCACCATGCAGAACTGAATGTCATGACTTCCTGAGTGCCCATGAGCACAGGTAAATATTAGGACAGCTTCTGGAGCCTTGCAGCTTGGCTGACCTGCTGTGACCTAAAAGTTGGGCAGAACTTGCTTCATTTTTTCAGGACAGAAATCATTCTTGCCTAGGATACTCACTGTTTGGAGACACGGCATTAGGATCACGTTCACAAGACCCATCTCTCACAAAATCCTGTGATATGTTTTGAAGACCCTGCCCCTTGTAGGTGGGAAGGCTCATGGGCTCGCTGCTGGCACAGGGATGACATTTGTCCCTGCTGGAACCATGTCGTGTTGGAGCTAGTTATTTGCTTTGTGTGATTGATCACATCTGCACGGCACATAACGCTGCTTTGCGAAACAGCCCTTTTATGTGTCAAACTGACTCACAGTGTGACCTGAGGTAGATGTAGGGGGATATTTAAGGAACAACTGAAATTCCCAGGGAACCGTGCTACTTTTTTTTTTTTCTCCTGGAGCAAAAGGCCCTTGTCAGCTGATGGGAACAGGGCACAGCGCCCTGTGGGGCCAGCGGGGACCCTGGTGATGACTGTGGACACAGGAGCTGTGCTGTTAGCTGCTGCAGCACTCCATTCCGCTGCCCTTGTCTCACCAGGGTGGTGAGGTCCTGCTCACACCAGTGTAATGTGATGAAGAGGGTGAGGGAAGAGGCCTGCTTTTCCCTGCTTTGCTGCACCCCAGCGTGAGCCACTCCACAAAGGTTTTGAGGCCCCGATTTTGCAGGTGGATGTGAATCCTTCAAATTCCAGATGATTTGTCAGTAGGAACTGGTCATGTAAAATGGATCTGACCCTACAGCTCTTTCCCCAACTGCTTTTTGCTGGTTAGCTTGCACATAAGGTTTGCCTTTTACCTTATTGAACAGCACCCAGCACAGAGTGAGGTCTTTGCAATCCTACTGGCGTCTTTAGGCACTTGCTTAGTGTTAATGCTGGGACTGTGGGACAGAGAAGACAACTGCCTGGCTGGCTCATGGCCTGCTACGATTACAGAGGTGGAGTTACTGGGAGGGTGGGCTTTATCGCATCAACACCTTCCTATCACTGCTGAAGCGATGCTACCCTTACATGTCAACACTGAAAGCATATCTCTGCTGCACGCAGTCCATCTACTGGCAATGAATGCCACAGTGAAAGATGCCCTTTAATTAATGCTCTTCATAACAAGTCATCTGAAAATGGATCTGTGCTTGGAGCCAGGCGCTCCTGCATGTGCTGTAGGGCTGCTTGTGCGAGGAAGGGCTCCTCGTGCGCATCGTTTGCACCACTGGTTCATGAGCATTTGACACTGGATGGTAAAATTGGTTTACAGGTGCCCAATGTGCAACTGTGTACTGGATGCTTTGGTGAAGACACCACTGCCTCACTCACCAAAGCCACTTCCAAGCAGAAATGAGCTGCAGAGTGACTCAGGCTGTGCTTGGGTGTGATCTGACGCTCTTGCATAAGGCACTTGGCTGGGTACATGTATGATGGGCACATGCTGGCATGTCGGTGCCATGACAGATGTGCCAGGCCATGTGGAGGTTGCACCCCTGCTTGCACCCCTGTGCACAGAAGGAAACTCAACAACAGCAGCAAACGTAAGTGAAAGGGATAGAGAGGCCTGAAATGAGTTCAGACCTGGCCCTTTTGCCTCAGTTAGAATAAATGTGCAGTTCGGCCTTCCCTTCCCGCTCCAGAAGCCATCTCATGACTCAGCATTGTAGTGTGGAAGGACTGCAGGTTTGGGTCTCCCCATCCCTTTCCTTTGCCTTGGCCCTGGAAGTGACGAGTGGGTGAGATCGACCAGAGCGCATTTCCTATCTCTGGTAAATCATGAAAGAGAGAAGGGAAAAAAGATCTCGTGCTCACATCTTGGTCTTAAAATGAGTTAATGAGTGCCTCAGAAAACTGAAAACAGCCTTGCCTGCAGTGGTGAGCGATGTGCCCTGCTCTGCACGGGATTTAGTGTTTCTCTTAGTGCCTGTGAAAACTGGCTCCACACACCTCGGGCAGAGCCAAGGCGAGGTACTTGGCACCTGGGTTTGTTAGTGCATTGCCCTTGAGTCCTGCCTGAGGTTGGGATGAAGATGACAGATGATCCATCATTTAATGCTTGTTTGTCTGGCCCTGTTGACTACAATGAAATGCTTTTGTTTTACCAGGGAAGCCCAAGCATTTCATACTCAGGCTCATCCCGTGAACCTTAAGGATTTGGGCACAGATGGTGGATGGGAATCCAGCCCAGCCCTTCTCAAGCTGTCATCCCTGCAGGAGCCATTGCAGAGGGTATGTTGCCTCTTTCTACCCTTTAACAAACACAGTAACTAAGAAGTCTCCTGTAGAGGTGTGGTAATTCCATGTGACTCTTGTGTACAAAACCATGACAGCACAAAATCCCCTTGTGCAGCTCCAATCCCTTGGCAAGTCCCAGCCACGCAGCGTGGCTTAGTTGAGCACTGACTGACATCAGGCAGTTGCCTTTCCTTTAAGCAAGTGCATGGATGTCTTTGTCCATGAGAGCGGAACCAGCACACAGATCGCACAGTGAGACTTGCTATTGGGCAGTGGAAGCACCACCAGAGCTGTGAGAACAGCAACTTTCAGAGTAAGAGTTGTGCAGAAAAACTGAGGGGAAGCAGTGCCTGTTTTAGATTGATCAATAATGCCTTTTTTTCTGTGTTTCCTGGGAAAAAAACAAATACGAAACCCTGCTAAAGGAAATTATATTTTAGGTTGAAGCAAATATTTAATATTATTTTGAACTACTCTTTTCAGCCTGGGGATGCAATTTGGTTTGGTAGCACAAAGCCTGTCAACTAGTACGCCAAAAAGTTGGAATTTTCAAAGGGCAGTAGAGACAAGCAGCTGCTGCATGTCTTAGTTCCTGCTTATTTCTCTGAACATGTCAGTGGTGAGGGTTGATAAGGATGAGGCTGTGTCAGCCCTATGCCAGGTAGTGGATTTTAGCCTGTAGTGCACCAGCTTTCGCGATTTTACCACCAATTTTGTTACAGTTGTTTTTCAAAGCTCTGGTTCCTCATGTCCTGTAATTACGTGAGAGTTTCAGCATTCTTTAAAGCTGAAGGTAAATCGACAGCTTCTGTGATTGTACAGAATAGCTTGAAAACAACCAAAACATTTTAAAAGGAAGAAGGGCAAATAGAGGAAACCCCCAATTACTTTTGTTTGAAATCTGAAGATTTGTAAGGCAAACTCGTGATTTTGTGGCCTAGGACAGGACTGCTAAGTGCTTGGTGTTGGCAATGCTGTGTTTATTTTCCGTGCTTGGATTTCTGCATGGCTTTATACATGTTATGAAAAATGCAGTATTTTATGTTATTTTTTAAAAGGAAGCAGATCGCTGTGTTGGATGATCTCCAAACCAGACTGTAACATACAATAAAAATTCTATAGTGCACTGTAACAGACTACAAAAGGCTAAGATGTTACTTTACCAGCACAAAACCCAGGCACATTGCGGAGGAAGAGAATTATAAGGTATATCGCTTGTATTTATGGCCAAAAGAGAAAGAAAAAAATATACACTCTGTGTGTATATTGCATATTGAAATTGCAGAACAAAATTTAATTAGAACTTTATAAATAAAATCCACATATGCTGATTTATGATATATTTATTTCTTAGCCTTTGAAATGATGGCTGCCTTCACTTTGAAAACCAGTCATTTCCAGACATCGGGTCTGTAATTCACAAACTGGCACAACCAGAAGTTTGTGGATTTTAGTCTGGCGAATGCCAGTCCCAGTGTATGTTTCAGAGGCACACGCTGGGATTCCCAGTGAAGGAGGCAAGGGGAAGCATGCTGCAAAAGGGATTTTTTTTTTTTCCAAATGTGCAATTATAAAGATTAAGTCGCTTGTTTTGTTCATTAAAAAACAACAGTACATAATTATAACCAAAGAGAAAATGTATGAACTTTGTAGGCTACATCTGAATGTCCTCTTCCCTAGAGGGAATATTTCATTCTATACTTGCAAAAAATATGCGATTAGTACCCAAGTCATGAGTGAGAAATAAAAGTGACTGGAACACAGGCCTTTCTCGTGTGAGCAGAGAGCGCTCAGGACTGGATCAAGACCTAATTAAACATGCATCTGAAAGGTAGATTGAGATGCCTCTACTCACACTAATGAAATGTTAGTTTTCCTGAATGACATTGCTATACCATGGACTTCTTTGCCCCAAAACTGCGAGCAAGTTGGACACCTAGTTTCCTCTCCACCCCCGAGCAGGTTTGGAGGTTGGTGCCTAAATGACTCCTGAGAACAGGAATTCAAGCATGATTTCTTGATGTGGTTTGAGCCACAGTGTAGTTTGCTACTGCTGAAGAAGGAGATCCTGCTCTTCCACCTGCCTCTCAGCTTCTGGCCACGTATTCCTGCCGGTCGAGCTGTGTCACTCAAACCAGTGGATGAGCCACAGGGTTCTGATGTGAAGTCCTCAGCTCCTGCATGGATACCTTGGCTGCCAGACACAGCGTAGCTCACACCTCCCTCAGTACCACTTCCTTTTTGCACAGTCCTAGAGTTGCCTACAGCTGCCTCACAGAGGTCTGCAGGGAATAAATACATAAGGACTCTCCACCAGCTAACCAGGAGTGTTACCTGAAAGGTCTTGATTGAAGCCCTGGAGGAAGGTGGTGGGTCAGCATGAACCTGAGCGTCAGGCTCTCCTTTCACCCCTCTAAAACTGCAGCAACTTCAAAAGAACATGTCTGTTCCAGTTGTAGAAATAGGAGCTCAACTAGAGACAAAACAAGAACCATTAGTTTTTAGCTGTTTCTAAATAGAGATAAAATTGGATTTTAAACTTTAAAGTAGAATCCATAAAGGACTAAGGCATGCGGCAGGACTCTTGCTGGAGGGTGCATTCTGCTGCTGACTGAAAGGAGTCTGCAACAACTGATTTTGACTTCAAAGAAAGAAATACATGGTTGTAACCCACTTAGCCTCTGCCGTGGGGGATGTAAAAGGCTATGATGGGTCAGTAGTTTAGTTTTACCTCCAATCCTAAAGACAAATTTATTTCATCTTTTGTGGAGATTGGTTACTATGGAGCCTTCACGTCACCAGGCCCAGCTTTCCTCTCTGAGTAAATAGGTAGAGGTTGAATGAGGCAGCTCTCCCAGAGTGGGACTGTCACTAGATGATGGCTCTGTCTCTGTGATATTGAAAACAGACATCAAGGCACTTTTCACTAACACATTCCATCAATGCTAGAGACTTTTCAAGAAGGGAGCAAACACCGAGTGAAGCAAAGGAAGCATTTACAATTTGCTGCCATGAAAAGAGACAAGATAAATCAATAGGAACTAAATTAGCCCAGCCAGCAGCCCTCACACCTACTTTGGAAACTCTATTAAAATCCATGGCCTAGAATTTGCAGGAGGGATTATATGCATGAAGGGTGAGTCAAGATTTTAGAGTGAGCTAATGTAAGTGACACCCACTTCTCAAACTGCCTGAAAACACTTACTGCCAGAATGCGCTGCCAAAGACAAGAGTTCTAGTAGGTATTTGCTGGCTGTCATTGGCCTCAGATAAATACTTTGGGAGGGGAATAGTGGAGGAGTCAATCAAAAGATAACACTGAGTAAAGCTCAGTTGCATAACACATCATGAAGTCAAACTTAACCAAAGCTGAACATATGTCTAAGTACCAGGGGCATAGTTAGAAGCGCAGTAGCCCAATAAGAATCAAAAGAGAGTCATATTTAAGAACAACACACAGGAGCAACATCTGATAAATGCCTCATTTGATTGAGTCGGTTGTGTTATTGGGCTGCTCTTGGGTGACCTTTTTAATTCAACTGAAATGATATCTGTCCTAGGCTTTTGCAGAACTTCATAGATCTATGACAGCATCCCACTGACACACTGAGGCACAAGAAGACTTGCTAAAAGTCAAGTTGAGGTAATTAGTCTTGCAGAAAGCTGTTTATTGGCACAGTGAATGCAGCATTTCCAGGAAGCATCCGGTGTGTGTGTTCTGTGCAGTTGATCCACACATGCACAGTAATCTCAGACATTGGGATTATTGTAGAAGCACAGAGCAGGCTCAAATCTCCAAGGCCACATGTGTGTAGTAGAGTTGATCCCTGTGTATGTGACAAATCAAGGATTGCCAGAAGTCCAGCAATTGCTACTCCCAGCCTGGCTGCTGGATAGCTAGGAATCCTAGGCAAATGTATGATTCTACCAGGGACAATTGTATGAGAAAAAAAGAACTAGCCAGGAAAACCTGAACACATGGCATCTCTGTGCAAAGAAAATATCATTGTCAGCACACTCAGTTCTGGATCCCAGACTCTTACTATTTCACAGCACCTTCAGGAGAATTTCTTTTTTCTCTGCTACTAACAGTAGCATGTGGTAAAGCCCTCTATGAAGGGAAAGGAGGGTGTCTGTCTCTGAAGTACCCTGGAATTGCAGGGGAAGGGCTGGATCAGGGCTGGCTGCACAGCAGTGGATTTTTCAGCTCTGCCTCTTTCCAGAGCTTCTCAAGAAGATTGGTATGCGCAGGCCCTGGCTCTATGCTGTGAAAAGGGTAGAAACCTCAGTCACTTACCCAGTGCCTGCCAGAGGAACAAACTGCAGGGATAAACTAGTCTGGTCCTGCACTGGTTTGGCAGCCTTTTGCAGAAGAACATGGGCTTCATGCAAGGGCAGAAAGGCACCACTCAGAAGTTTCATGACAACTTAAAGTTGTCAAAGTAGTTACAGAACAGGGTGTTCTGCCAGTCTTGGTGGTATTCTTCAGCTTCATTTACATTTCTAAAGTGTATTAAGCTGTTCACCTGGGAGATGCTTTAGAAACGCAAGGCATTTATAGCGTGGAATATACAATAAAAACTAAACAACGTAAAACACATGCAATGCAAGTGGGAAGAGAATTCTGTGCATGCTCTCTGCAATTGCCCAGGCCTTAAGCATGCATTAAGTTGCAACAACTAAAGGCTATAGAGTATGGATCATAAACTTGAATTCCACTGCAAAACTGTCAGGGCAGAGTGACCAACATTATAAAATATGAGAAGTTATTTTTAGGAGCCTCTGTTTTCATGAGAGGGATTTCAGAATTGCTTTTCAAAGGTCGGCTGCACAGCATTTTCAGAGTATCAGGCGCCAGGATTGCTCTTCTCTTTTGTAAACCCCTGATGTTTCTGGTGCATTGGCACTGCACCTCGCTGGGGGAGACTTTGTTTCACAATGGGATATTTGGGCACTGTGGTAATGGGAACTAGGAAGAACTCAGAAGGACTTTCACACTGAACTACAGCTTATCTTCTGCATAGCATAAAGAAGGATTCCAGATCTTTCTTCTGCTTTTTACCTTTAAGAGATTTATGGCAAACATCATTTAGAAAGTTCACAGGGAAAGAAATGTCCTTCTTCCCTCTCTTTTCTGCCTTTTCTACAACAAACAACTGGGACATAATCCACTTGTAAGTGGTCAGGTTAGCTGTGCTGGCCACGGTGTTGTGTGCATGCTGGAAATGAGCTGTGGCTGGCAGTGCCAACTAGATACTTGGGCACCACCCTAACATACCATGTGCTGCCCATATAGACCTTGTTTTTGCAGAGCAAGAACTACATCCTGAAAGATGGGCTTGCAAGGTTACTCTAGTGGATTACTGGTGGGAAAGCTTGTCATTGCCTAATGCTTATCCATGGGGCAGCAGTTGTAACCGGACTGTTCTGATGCAAAGACTCTCTGATCCCTTTTGGAGGACCTAGGGGCTGTATGGGAGGTGAAGATAAGGAGGGCTGCTCAGGCAAAGCCTTTACAGTTGTGCTTAAAAATGGTTGTTAGATACATTTAATGTGGAGCACATTTTCTCTTCTGTCCCCCTGTGCAGTTTGGTGGCACTCTGCCTTGGATGAGTGGAGAGGACCTTGTGGGGCTTCACTCAATGGCTCAGGGGCTTGCAGGCCTGGACCTTCTTCCTACTCAGGCATGCTTCTGCATCGCATCTGGTTCGGTGATAGTGCCTGCAAGTCTCATGGACCAGACACTGCAGAAACCGAGAGCAGCTGATTTCCCATTGCAGCAGAAAAATGCTTTTGGGAAGGAGAGCTGGAGAGTAGCGGGTGGCCATACAGTACTGTGGAGCATTGCAGAGCAGTTCCTCAGAGAGAGGTGGGGCAGAAGGTATGGGAATGTCTGGGTGAGATGCTGGCGGACGGCGGCTGTCGTGAGAAGTGCCCAGGTGCCTGGCCCTTAGCCCAGCCTTGGGGAGCGCAGGGCTGGGTGTCTGTGGGCTTGAAAGCAGGGAGCTCCGCTGTCTGTGCCAGCATGGGAAGCTGCAGCGCGCTCAGCCTCCACCTGCGCCTGTCAGGTGCTGAGCATAGCCCAGAGATGGACAAGGGCTTTAGTGTGTGTTTAAAGAGATGCACGTGGTGCCCTTGCCAGGGGAAGGGCGGTCTGAGGAACACCAGCCTCATGCCTTGTTTCATCCAGGACACAAACCATCAAAAAGGGATGGGACTTCATTAGGGCTCAAAAACACTTATTTAGGCAATTTTGGATTCCCAGGGATATATGCTGCCTTTTCAAATGGATCCAGCATAGACTTTCAGGAATTCAGACAGAAGTGAGCCGAGAAGGGGCGGTGAGGCTCCCGTCCCTGCAGGCTGCTCTGCCCGCGCGCTTGCAGCATGTGGAAGCACAAGTGCCGCTCTGTCCTGCCGTGTCTGGGCTCGTGCGCTTCGGACATGGCACAGCTCCAGCACTCAGAGCTTCTCCTTGGCGTTTGAGCTAGGTCGTTTCTGCAGCTCCCCTGCATCCCCGGTTGTTATTAATGGCACACCTGGTGCCAAATAGGATCTTTTGCATTCTTAATCTGTGATTAACAAGGTTGTTAAAGTCATTCTCGGCTCTGCTGAAACCAAACAGAATTCTGTATGACATATTGGGCAAAGGCTCTGTTTGAAGTAGCCTTTAATCTTAGTTCTAGGATTAAATCATATGTAAACAGTCACATTTTATCAGCTCAGCTACAAAGTAATTTATTTGTTAGTCTAATTTTAGTAACTTGTAGGTAATTCAATTTTATTTGAAAGAGGTTACATAGGAGTGAGCAGACCTAATTTTCCAAGGCGTCCTCTGATCCTGCAGAAGACCGGTGCCTGTTATGGATAGCTTCGCTGATTTTAGAAGAG
Source organism: Phaethon lepturus (assembly GCF_000687285.1). NCBI lineage: Eukaryota > Metazoa > Chordata > Aves > Phaethontiformes > Phaethontidae > Phaethon > Phaethon lepturus. Next base: position 28,738 of record NW_010561118.1, on the reverse strand, counting down.
CTATTCCAAATGTGTGAAAAAGCAGAGTGACTAGATGTGGGGCTTTGCAGGACCACGGCCTGCCATTGTGTTTTTTTGGCAGTGTTGTTTGACATTGCAGTATGTTTTTTGTAAGTGCTAGTGTTGCATCTATTTTTACTATGTTGTGCAATTAGACTTTTAAGACAGAGCTATAACTGTTGAACCTTTTGCTGGAAATTAGTGTATCCCAATGGAAGAGATAAGCTCTATTTTCATTAGAACTAGAGGAGGATACAACTGTGGTATCCCAGCCTCTGTGGCAAAGAGTTTTAGTGCCGTTGCTGTCAGCTCTTTCATGCGGTTAGACTGTATAACCTTTTATCAGCCTTATTTATTTCATGGTTATCCAAAGGTGGGGAGTGGTCCTTGCGAACATAAATATTAGATTACATTAGCCTTTACTACAGGACTTTATTTTTCCTATTGGAAAAATTGTTCTGCACTGGAAATCTGAAAGATGTTCCCATGTGAAATCTGATGTGCAGGACGTGAAACTATTTCCCTTTGCACAAACACATTTCAAGATGATTTCTGAGTAAAGGTGGATATAGTTTTATTGCTGCTTGGCAGCTAACGGCTGGAGCAGGTTACAGGAGAAAAGGGGCTGAAAGTTGATAGGCAGAGATCTTAACATAAAATTGAGCTCTGTCCAGGAATATTTTACAAATCGAGACTCTCCTCTCCTTAAAGCACCTGGGATTTCCAGGTGAGTTTGATGGGAGTAAAGGACTCTCAACAACCTCCTGTGAAGCAGTACGGCTCTATTTCCCATTCCTATTTCTAGCTAGACTTTGTAGAGCCTACTTCCAAATGGCCTGACTGTGCGTGCCTTAACTCCTATTTAATAGGCGAGCCTTATTGTGTCATGGGGGAATTTCACCCATAAGTGCCGCTCTTTTGTTTTTCTGTTGGGAAATTCAGGCTGAATAAATGCCAAAGAAAGCTTAAAATTTTCCCCTGATTTTCTGGCCAGCGTCTTGCACGCTTGAGTACTGGTCATACCCAGATCAGTATTAACTCACACTGGTAACTGAAATTATGCCTTAAGGGATCAAAGTTGTGTGATCTAAAGTAGAAATGCCTTAATTTGGGTAAAATTGATCTAATCCCAGATTCTGCAACATTTATAGCAGCTGGCCTGAGTTCTTGACCATACACATCCCAGTCCTCTACAGAGGCAATGTTTGCAGAAAAAATCTTTTCCCCTCTTTTTTTGCAGTTCAGCTAGATAAAGACATTTCATCATCTGCCTGACTTGCATGTCTGTATTTGGGGAGGATTTGAGTTTAAAACACTTTAAAGAATACTCTGAAATCATAACCTGCAGGGCTGTCACTTGGTTCATGTGGTTGGGAAATCTGGATACCAGGGCAGGAAAGGCCAATATGAAAAGAATAATGTGACTCAATTGACTGTGAAATTCTTCTAGGAACAGGTGTAATTGTGATCGTAAACATTTGTGAGATATTTTACTACCAGCTTTAATCCCTGCAGAGTGGAATATTTAGGAGTAGAGGAATAAATGTGAAAGTAACTTCAAAGGCTGAGTTAAAAGATCAGGAACGCAAACCTCAGGTCCGGCCAACGAGCAGCTGAGCGGAGAGGGGTGTGCAGCTTGCTTTGATCCACCATTTTCCTCCACATCGGTGCATCTGTGACTCCAGGAGACCCTAGTGGGGATCCTTAGGGTGGTGGTAACCCCAGCCAGAGCCCTCTCCAGCATGATCTTGCATTTTTCCATTAGTCCCATTTCTTTAGTGGGGTAACACAAACTGTGTAACGAATTGATCACAAATCCCAGGAGGGGAAAAAGTGAAGAGCAAAATTTTGCAGCTGTGGCACTTTCTCTGCTAGAGAAAGTTACTGCTGGGTTGAAGTAGCTCCTTGTGGAGGGAGGCACTAAGAAAATAGGTGAAAAAGGTCATATTTCCTCATGCGTTATGGAAGGCACAAAGCTTTCCTTTAATGAACGCACAGGAAATGTAAAAGCAGGCAAGGGTCTGAGAACTGCGTAAGGAAGTTTGATATGGGTTGAAAGTCCTTCCTGTGCTTAAGGCCAGCGTCAGAAGCAAAATGCCATTTACGTTCCACTGGAGCTCAGGTTTGCACAGTTCCTTGCAAAGGCCTCTTTGCTGGGTGAGTTTTTCCCACTGCCATTAAGGAAACACAACTCGCTGGTGATTTCAAGGAGTGAAAATGAGAAGCTATAAAGACAAACATGTAGGAAGTGCTATAGAGTGATAAGGAAGCCAGGATGGTAAATCAAAGCCTAAGGAGGAAGGATATGAAGGGGCACGTACGTATAAATCTTTCTAAACTGAGCAAGGAGCTGGTGGGGCCTTCAGAGAGTTGGGAACGGAGAGTAAGTGGTTGGAGCTGCTGAGAAGCTGAATGAATTCCTTGACTTGATAAGCAAGGGAGAGCAGCTAAAGGTCACGTACTGTAAGGAGGACTGGGAAACACAGTGGTTTTCTATGTGGGGAGAGAGAGAAGGCACATTATTTAAGTTTTATGTGTGTAACCCAAGCAGACAGTCGGGAAATTAAAACTATTAAAATTGACAACTCACCAATTTTAGATTAACTGCAACCTACAATTCCTGGACTTGGTTTCTGTCCTTGGTGTTTGAGAGGTCCCTGGGAGAGCAGTGGTGCCTGAGGAAGGAGACACAGAAAGCATTGTCTCCTTACTTAAAAAAAAAAAGGAATAAAACAACAACAATTAAAAAAAAAGAAATTAGGCAAGTTGTAGAGAAGATAAATATTACTAAAGGGCATGCAGCAGGCAATGACTGAGATCCATTTGGTAGACAGTGAAGTGGTCCTTAATACCCAGTGGTCTCACATTTCTGAAGTCTGTATTAAATAGGCTGAAGGTGCATTAAAAGTACTCTGTGCTTGTACAGCACCAGCTACCACAAAGGTCTAGTTTTGGAGTGAGCTTTGAGGTGTTGCTGCAGTGGAAACCCTACCACAGAGTAACACGGCACCTGGGGCTGTGCAGGTCACTGAGAGCAACTTGCACGCCAACGTCTTCCCGATTCCCCGGTTTCAGTGAAAATGGCAAATACGTTCCAGTCTTAATGTTGTGAATTTTTGAAGTGCCCTGTGGGTTTAAGTGCCAATAACCTGCAGCATTTTACATCCACTCTGTGCTACTTGTTGCCCAGCCATACCAGTGGCAGATGACAAGCTTGGTCAAATTGGTGCTTCCAGCTGCCCTGATGTCTTGGGTCTAATGCTCCTGCCATTCTGATATATGGGGTGTAGTCAGGATGCAGCTCTGTGCTCAGATGTCTTCGTCATGGTCAGAACGATTGCACCATGGATTTAATTGAATTACAGGGTCTCAGCTCTCAGACAAACACACCTTCTCCCACATCCAGTGAGATCTCATCCTGTAGATGCTGTGCTGATGGCACAGGACCTTTGTCAGGTTATTTTAGCTAAGCCAGTGTTTTCTAACCTTGTTTTTAATTTATGCATCTCTAAACATTTGACACAGCAGGTTTGAACCCTTTTACAGCAAACCTAAGCCTATTTACTATCTCCTTGCTCATGTAAGTGCTTAGGAGCTTTTCACAGACCTACAGAAACAGTCGGTGTGCCTGAAGGGACCACGGCTCAAACCCACTGGTTTAATGAAGTTATTGCTGCTCAGAGCCTTTTATTTTCAAGAGCTGTGTGAAGTTAGAGAGTAGCAAAGAGAGAGATGCAGTACTGTAAGCTCTTCTCACCTTCAAGAAATTGGGAATACTTTTTATTTAGAGGAGCAATAGAGTTCCCAAGACTTGTGTCCCACTAAAGAGCAGAGGCACAAGGCTCCTCTTGTGAGGTGTCAAGTTACCCAGGAGACAGACTGAGCAACTGAGAAATGTTGCAAGTTTTTCAAAAAGAGATTTATATATAAATGTGTTACGGGAAAAAATACCTCTGCTCATACACATGGTAATTCTTCTTACTTTGTTTGCTATCTTTCTTTCTTTATTGTTTTCAAAGATTTAAAGGGATTTAATTAAAAAGGCAGTTTAACTACCCTCTTCTTTCCAGATAACAAACACTAAAATAAAATGAAGTATTGGAGACCCTGGTTTATACCCTTTCTAAAACCTAACACAAAAGCCAAATGAGATCATGGGGTTTATCAGACAAGATATTTCCAGAAAAGATGAGGAAGTGCTCCTGCCACTGTACAAGGAATGGCTGAACCTTTGTCTGGAAAGTCACAGTCAGTTCTCATCATCCATCTTTGGGAAGGATAAATCCAAAGTGGAACTCAGAAGGTGACTGGGCAACGGATGACGCTTACAAGGAGTAACCAAGGGAGTGTGGGTCACTTAGCATCACAGAACTGAAGTGAGGGCATTGCTTTCTGTAGATGCAACAGAAGGAAGAATATTATATAAATGAAAGGGAGTCTTTGATTGACAGGATGATTATAAACTGTCATGGAATACACTTAAACTGGAAATGAGGAGGGCTCTGGGCCTCAGAGCAACCAGGTTCTGCCAGACCTTGCATCAGGACAGCAGGGCCAGGGTCCCATTGTGTAACCCATGTACAAAAGTGATTGCATGTGAAGCTGTGAGAGGAGAGTCTGGCTGCAGTGATCAAGTCCAGTCTCGTATGCTCCCAGAATACCATTAATTTCTTCCATTAGCCTGGTATTCCACAGGCAACTGTCTAGCTGTGATCTTCCAGAGAGCCAAAGGTAGACTTCACTATTTAGGTTTTAGCTCAGCTATAATGCATCATTTAGAAAAGATCTTGCTGTGTTAAGATGTGACATCCAGTGTATATATTAGGCTGTGCTCTGCTTTGTCTTTGTTAGCTTCCATATCAGCGGGTAAGTCATCAGCGCAGCCCGAGACCTGCCGGTGGTGGTGCACGGTGCTAAGTCTGCCTTGGTTTTACATCTTTTGCAAACCTGGTGCTGCCGCATTCCCTACCAGCACTCGGCATGCCGGTATCAATGCATCTGTGGGAATGAGTAGACACTGCTTTGCTCCTGACTGTGTATCTCCATGCTCTCCACCTTTCTGCTGTTTCCCTCTGTGGAAGGTTTCAGCTGCTTGGGCTCCTGTCCTTGAACCATGGCTCCTCCCATCCCTGCACACCCTTCCCTTCCCAAAATGCATTTTGAGGCTTCAGCTGTAGTAATTTGGGTGAGGGTAGCTGAGGTGCAAACACCACGGTCCCTAAGGGGGAAACCCTGGCCTCACGCCCTGGGATGGAGTTCTGTCTTAAAGCTGGCTTGATGATAGGATGGAGGAGCTGCAACACAGCATGCTTAATGGCCAGTAGTGACAGGTTTATAGAACAACTAGGTGTCCATTGCCTCCGATAGAGATTGTAGCCTGGCTTTTCTCCTGGTGGCTGTCATAGCAGTAATCGTGTGTAGGCAGCCTTCTCCAGGGTATGCTGCCGTGCCTTCCTCTTGCAGCAGTTGCATACCTGGCTGTCGGAGCTCTCCCATCTCTGTGGAGGCACTTAGAGCACCTCCTGGGCTCGTGGTAGCTGCAGTTCGTCCCTCTTATTGCCAATAGCTGCAGGGGGAGTCTGGAAATGGGGTTGCAGGAAGGGAAGGGATCCATAGGGCTGCTTTCATCCTGCTATTTGCTCCCCTTACTGGTACCAAGAGCTGGCAAGCGTGGCGAAGCAGGGCTTTGTCTAGTGCGGGTGCTGCCTGGCACACAGGGTCTTTCTGCTGGTCCCTCGCAGGGCAGGAGGCAGAGAGCAGAGTGAGACACAGCAGTGCCCGGGTGTCAGATGTCTGTCTTAGCCTCTGACCAGCAAGAAGGTCTCCATCTAAATCAACAAGAGCTCTCTGGACTTCGAACCGTGGCAGGTGGATATTTTTAGAAGCCAATCAATCAGTGGTGACTGTTCAAGTTCAGACAAGTCAAACACAGCCTGCAAAGTTACACAGAAGCACTGTGTATCGTGGAAAGGTTGGTGAGCCTGCTTATTCAACAAGCTGTGCCAAATCCATGAGCTACCATTTTTAGAGAGATAGCTATAAGAAGTAGAAGTGTAAACAGACTGTGGATTGTAAAACACACACGTTTTTAATTGAAGCAATAAATTACAGTTTGGGCTTCCACAGAAACCTCCTTTCAAGGTGCTAAAAGTGTTTTCCAAATCTAAAACCAGCCTTAGCTTGAGGGTTTTTCATCTTGGCCTTTCTTGCAGGTGAGGAAATTGAGGCACAGAAGTGTTTAGGGGCTACCAAGGTACCTCAGTGTCTCTGAAGAATCCAGCTTGTCTCCAGGGAAGTGCTGTGCTGCAGCAGTGCTGGAAGAAGAAAACAAGCACCTGTGCCCTGGCATTCCCCTTCACAGTCTGATTAGCTAAAATAGCAGCAGTGGGGTTAGGTCAGCCTCAGGGCTCTGAGCTGCAGTGGCAGAAGCCTGGCTTTTTGGTGGTTCTGCTACAAGGTAGCAGCGTCTGAAGCCCTTGTAGATCCTTCCTCAAAGAATGCGAGTTGGAGTTTGCTAACACTCGGCACAGAGAAGAGCTGATGCTTGCAGGAACCTCCAGATCCTATTCTAGTGTGTAGGGATGAAATAAAATAATAATAATGAATCCATGAAAAATGCCAGCACAGCCTGGACTCAGACTGAACCTCTAAAACCAGACAACAACAAGTCAGTAGCTGGATTAGAAATGGTTGGTGTTCTGATATCCAGAAGCTCAGTTTATCCATCTTGAAAATGGGCCTGATGTTCGCCATTGTCGTTAACCCGTGGCTCCTGCCCTGTCTGCTTCTCTGCTACTTCTTGTCCTTCCCTCTGTTGCTGCAAGGCATCTGCTCCAGAGCTCCTCACTGGAGTCTTTGCACAGCTGCACAAAATGTAGTGCATGATCTGATTCTCAAATTGGGCTTAACTCATATGTTCAATGCCAGCTGGAGGGGCCTGCTGAGTTTTTGCTGATGCATCAGAAAGATATTTTTAGGAAGATTTCTCTATAATTATCACATTATAGCTACTGCTGGATTGCTCAGAGTATAGTAAACAATTGCTATACTTGTTAGAGGTCATGAATACAGAAAAACATTCCTCTGTGTGAGGTCTGCTGTTAAATAATAACTTGTCGTTTCATGGTGTAGGGGGAGTGAATGCCCTCGAAGGGACGTGCTGACATTGTTCAAGCCAGTGATCCAGTTCCTGTAATTTACACCAGTTTCTTAAAGCTGCTTCTCTGAACAGGAACAATGGACGCGCTGAGGGACAGCTGTTGCCCCGCTGCAGCTCCTGTCATCTTGTGTCTTGATCCTCTCGCTGTTTCCTCCGTTACCTGCTTTGTGGTGACACTTAGGTGCCCTCATCGCCAGAGATTTAGGCCTCAGGGTGATGGGCAGGCAAGGGAGGAAAATGTTCATATAACAACTGTGCAGGGTCCAGCTGCAGACAGGCAGGGGAGGTGAGTGGCAAGAGAAGGTGATCAGGCACACTGACATTATTAACGAGTAATTTCGTGATCAGCAGGTCTAATGAACAGCGTTCGCCCTTGTGGCGTCTCTGCTGTCTGATGTGGAGGGAGCGCTCACTGCTGCCTTTTCCTCAGGGGACACTAATGGTGTCTGTATCCTCCATCTGTCATCTCCAGTGCACCTCTGGGAACTTCCAAGCTTTGAGAAATCCTCCTCTGTCTCGTTGAAATCGTCTGACATGTTCAAGAACTACTCTCGCTCTCCCTCACACACACACACACACTGTGATCACACGTAAAGCTTTGTTTCCTTAGGAAATCCAGGCTTTACAACAATCACCTCGCCGTTTGCCCAGATGTAACATGCAGTTGTGGTTTTCATGGTGCAGCAGAAATGCAAGGATACAGCTGTGGCTCAAATCAGTTAACAACATGGGCAAATTAATGATCCCAGAGCCCCAGGAGTCCTATCTCAAGGCCAAAGCAGAAACCAAGAAATCTAACTGAGCTGCAAAAGCTGGAGTAAAGCAGTTAGCACCGGCCTGGGCAGGTGACAGACGTGTCATTTCTGACATCTCTCAGTCCCTCCCTGTGGTGGGGGGATCTGCCCTTTATTATGTGGTCAAAAGAAATTGATGTTTTGGCAAAAACACGGCAAGTGTAAGAATTCAGTCTGGAAGGAGCTCAGCAGGGAAGTGTAGGAGCTCACTACAACAGTTCAAAGTCTTTCTAGAACCACTAGCTGGAAGGGAAAAGGGGATGAAATCTTCCACGTTGCTGCATGCAACAACTCAGCAGCTCCAGTGATCTTTGGTAGACACCACTAAAAGCATGGCCAGGCTGCGTGTGGTTGACCAACGACAGTCAAACCATGTTTTAACTGTTACCTGACCTATGTGGGGAGCCATCCCCAGGGAACAAGTATCGCTCCCCAGCAGACCTGGCAGCGAGGCCCTTGGGCACTACCTCGCAGCGCCCAGTGATGAACCCGGGTGCTTTAAGCCTGCGCAACTGACGGGAGGAAAGGCACTTGTGTGAAATGGGCCTCAAGGATTGCAAAGGACTGCAGAGGTGGAGGAACACCTTTTGCAGAAGCAGCCCTGAGCAAGCAGTGAAAGATCGGAAATGCATCTGATGAACCATAGCAGCCTATGAAGACATGTTGCTGAGGTGAATTAGGATTTCAAGATGACCAATTAAGTTCAACATCTGTGACAATCCGGCCAATATTTGCAGCCTGGGAGGCTGACACAAGTCCCAGCTGCTGCCACTGGAGTGACAGAGCCTCCGTTGCTGGTGTTTGCTCCCTGTGCAGAGCTCAGTGACCTTCTCTGCAGCTGCTGCGATTCATGGGGTTGGCGGCAGACGGTCTGCAAACCCAGGGAGGAAGAACACTTTAGGTGCACAGTGAAGCACAGACTTCTCTTTAATGATGTTTTATGTAGATTGGCAGGAGATATGGCTGAGGATGGACACTTGTTGCCTCTGAGGAGATTGCAATGAAGCAAAACTCTGAGAGATCCTTCAGTTTTGGGAGCTCAGTATGTCTGAATTGGCAGCTTGCATCAGAACTACGTATCTGCCTCCACTTCTGAGCTCAGCAGCCACCCTGATATTGGGGGAAGGAGCCAACCTCGGACACAGCTGTGACACTTCCCAGATGCGTGGTGACCACCAGGCCCTCCACCTCTCCACACAGTGCTGTAACACTGTCTCCATATTGACGTAGAAGAGGATGATTGAAGTAGGGAATGGCAGTCTCCATATTCAGCCCCCTTGCTTTTTTTTGGTTTGCATTGAATACTCCATGTTGGTTTAATGTAGTTCCTAGTATTTAATGTGTTTTTATTGCTTTCTCTAATAACACCGACCGAGTAGTAAGAGCCAAATTAAACAAGCCATGCCAATAAGCCAAACACTTCACTTCAACCAGCAAAGCGGATGATTCTTACACCTACTCAAGCTTAGATATGTAAATCAAGGGCCTCACTGCTCATCAGGGAAAACCATGCAGATGGCTGCTGTGCTGCAGGTAGGGCAGAGCTGGGGTGGTGTCCCTGGCGTGGGTGCAGAGGCTGCTGTGTGCCCCCTCTCCACACGTGCTGGTCTTACCACCCTGGGTCTCGAGGGGCAAGTCGGACAAGGTGAAAGGCTGGCTGTTCTCAAGGTTGTAATGTGGCATCTTGTCTCATGGGCTTTTCCAAGTTGGGTCTTATTTTTCTGTGGCTGTAAGCACCTCTAAACTCCTTTGACTTCAGTGGAAGGTGGAGTTCATGTTCTGTGTCGCTGAAAAGCCTTTTCATGCAATTAAAAAACAACCCCAAACCTCCTCCCTGGTGCTGATCCGTGGTGTGGTGTTGATGTAAGTGTACTGGAGTTTCACAGCAGCTGGGCTGCTGGCACTTTTATAGTGCTTTTCTTTTAATTCTCTCTATCTTTTGCACAATATTCCTCATTTTTTTTTCTGTTTGCTTTTCCCCAACAAGACCCAGCCTTCATCTCTGTCCTCTTAGCACTGCTTCCTGTTGTTCTCTGTGATCTCCCTTGTTCCATCTTTCTTCTCTTCTCTGGTTTCCTCCCTTTCATTTTAGTCCTTTTTTGTTCAGACTGGCTCAGCCCATCCTCCCAAAGGGGAAGCATATCTGTTTCATTCCCCTGTCTCCATTTCCCTCCCAGCCCCACAGCTGTTCCCCCTCTTTCCCGTTCCTACAGGCCCCTCTCCTGCTCACAGCACACTGCCTTCTCTTTTTTCTCTCCATGTCCAGCCCCTTTCCTCCATCACTGGAGGTCAACAACAGAGAAAACAGAAAATGAACCAGGAGGGGGATGTTACAGCCAAGAATGACTGTGCCTGCGAGATGCCAAGTGTTGTCTCACCAGCATTAGTCTGGGCTGCTTTCATCTGGCTGGGCAAGTTGAACGCACCAGCTCAAGCACCGATACACAGTTTTCAATGTTTCATGCCACACAATCCATCATTACACCCGAGAAACTTTAGCCTTTCGCTCTGCCTGAAAGCCATAAGCTCTGCAGCGGGGATGTGGTGGGAATGTGCAACTTCATTTCTAACTTCCTTCCCCCCGACCCCCGTGTGCTGCACTGTACCAGCTAAGCATCAGGCATCTGTAGCTGCAGATCTCTCTACTTCGGCCCGTGTAATTATGTGTTTTCTAGTTGTGCTCAGTCAAAAGTAATCATGGACCTACAATCTCACTTGGGACAGAAAATAATCTAACAAATTGGCTCATGTGTGATTACAGAAGTTACATTCTGCCACTAATTTGTTCTGCCACTGTTTTGCCCTCCTAAGTGGAAAGCACTGGGGGAACAAATAAGCACCGAGTGCGACTTGTCGGCGTTACAGGTCCATCTATTCTGCTGGGGTGGACTGAACGTGTAGCTTAAAGGTGTGAAGAGATTTTCACTCTAGAGGGAATTGGGCTGCTCTGTGTGTATCTACCTCAGAAACCGTCTGACCCCCGACTCGGGCATCTTTGTACAGATCTAGGGAATGATCAAATCTGGAAGGAGAAGCTGCACAGGCTGATCTGTTGGCAAGTAAGCAAAAACCTAATACAGCCCACAGCCACCCTATGTGCAGCTTGGACAGTGGACCAAGACCCCAGAGCTGCTGTTTCACTTTCTTCCCGGCTGCGAGATTGCATCTTCTACCCCTTCCCCCTCGCCTCTCCCTGTAATCCCTGATTTAAGCTTTGCCTTCTGCAGCAACAAAGAAACTGTCTTCGAAAACCTCCTTACACTGATGCCGCAGGAGACTGTGATAGATGCAGTCACGGCTGGGGAATGAGCGCGGAGCCGTGCCGAGCGGTCTGTGCCATTATTGTTCTCTGCTGCAAGCTGGAAGCGACTGAGAGAAGGACGATGCAGTTGGTCCTTCTGTAACGACCCTCCCGGGACCTGAAGGAACCTTTGGTGTTGCAGGGTATGCACAATAGTCAAGACAGGCAATTTGTTGCGTGAAGATAATGACAAAATCCCTCATCTGAATTTAGTCTCAATATCTAGTACTTTTGTAGCTATTACTCGGCAGTGATCGACATTTAAACTGTGTTTTAAAAAAACAAGTAAAGAAATTAAAGAGGGGAATATGTGAACTTCCAGGGCAAATGTGGGGTGTGCTGAAAGAGAAGGCGGTGCGGTGATTGCCCCAGGTCAGTCTTGCTAAGACTGACCCTCATGGGGACAGTTAAACAACTTCTTAAAGGGCTCTTCTTGTTAGGGTTTGTCACAGTGAAGTCAGAGTGCGTTTCCGCTGCGAGCAGTGATCCGCTCTCACAGGTTCCCTCTCTCCAGACTTGATTCAGAGCAGCAGTCTGGTACCTCCGCGTGGAGCAAACACCACAGATGACAACTTTAAATAACCATCAGCATTTTTAGGGGCAAGTACATATGGAAGTGAGATGAAGAAAAATTCGAAGAATGCTATTAGCTTGCACTACCCCTTGCTAATGTAATGATTGAATTAAAGAAAAAAGTTGAGTTAGGCCATGCAAACAGTCCATTTCTGAATATATCAATATGGCCCTCTGGCAAGCTCCATAGCCCATAAAAATGCCCACTCTGCTTACAGTATTTAATTGTTTTAGCTTTTGATAAATCATCTGTTACAGCCTGTTTTTAAAGTGTTTCTTGCTAATGGATTTTCACAATGTGGTTTAAGGGATGTTGTTATTAATAAATGTAACTGCACTGAATAGTAATTTGATAAAGATGAAAGAGGCATTTATGAATTCCACTTCCCTTTCAGCCGTTGCTAAGAATTTTCACTCCTTCAGAATATATTGAATGTAATCCTGATTTCCTTTTGTTAAAGCTGGGCTATTATATTCTGATTCTACAAAGAGAGTATCAGTGGAGTTGGACCAGTTATGAAGTCCCCTGTGGTGGTGAAAACCCAGTTCTTCTCAGTGTATCGAGAGGTTTCCTTGCTGTGAGAGAAAACAACACTGGCCCAGGTGTCCCATGCAGTACTAGTGGAAAAAGTGTAAAGGCGGTTTGCGATTGGGGTAGTTTGGGTTTTTTAAGATGATTAATGCATCTTAATATTGATGGAAACATGAAAAGAAAATAATTCGTCCATGCTAGATAGTAAGTTTTTGCTAATGGGCTGTTCTCCATTATGTTATCGTTGCAGTGACTGAAGTACTTCGTTGTGTATAAATTAATTAGGGACTTGCATTTCAGTACTGAACAGTCTGTGATTGGCTCCAGTGAAACAGGAAATGTGGAATGTCTAAAGGCTGGTATCTACCACAAAAATGGCTCTGTAAACACTTGTGGCACACAATAATGGGAAGTACTGTGAGTTATGTTGGGACTGCATCATAAAATTATCATAGGGCTAAACAAGGGCAATTGTGAGGCGGAATGTTAGCAGAAAGAATGGAAAACATGTTCTTTTCTAAGAAGAGAGCTTTGCTTTATTAGGATTTGGTCCATGCAGAGGCTGACGTCTTTAGCACAGGAGACAGGTATTAATCACGGGAAAGAATTTGTTTGCACAACTAGCAGCAAGCTAGTTCTCTTGACAAATAAGAAAAAAACTGTTTTCTTTTTCTGGATTGAGCTTCTAGTTAAAGATGCATCGCATCCACATGCAGAAATAGAAAGGACCAAAAGGCAGTCTGAAGCTGGAGAGGGCTGAGACAAGGGATCTGCTCCTGCCTCTCTCAGTTGCCTGCTATGTGATGTTGTAGGGCTACTTCTTTTTTCTGTGGCTCTTCCTTACCTCCCACCCTCTGTGTATTTTCTTCGTTAGCTCTTTTCAAGAGCTGAGAATTTCTCATTCCTTGTGTTAGTACTGCATGTAACTTCTCCAGATGCTATGGTAATACCACCAAAACTAATAACTAATCTGCCACCCAGCTCACTCTCTCAACTCATTCTTTTACCAAGCTACACATCCTTGTGAATAGGCAGCTAATAAAGCAGTAATATGGATCTGCCTCTGATCTTAAGTATAAATCAAGGGTA
>NW_010561118.1:8774-15259 GCF_000687285.1 Phaethon lepturus | reverse complement strand
CAGGACTAAAATGGGTCTTTGTTATAAGGGGAACTGAGACATTCTGTACAAAATATACAAACAGTACTTAGAATACAGCCTGTAATTCAAGACAATAAAACGGTGTGAGATCTTGGCTGCCTGCACCTTGCACTAGACTTCTCCCTTGGGATGACTGTATTACATTATAATAATTCAGTTTTTCTGGACTAATTTCCTTGCATAGTAGGCTATAAATAATCATTATTGGTATTGCAAGGAGGCTGTGGGTTCCTGAACAACCGTGACCAAATTCTTAATTTGTCAGTTACTGATACAATGCATCTGTTTTTCTATTTATTTTAACGATGTTTTATATGCAAAGGAAAGAATACAAAATTACTTAATTTTTTTTCTTACTAGATTCATGGACTAATTGGAGGACAGCCCACCTGTGGCTGTCTCTATGTTTGTAAATCCTGGGCCTGGACTAATGTGATAGTCAGGCGTAAGCGTTCTGTGTATACGGTTTAGCAATGTAAGACCCTCGCCCCTAGCTGCTCTCTGCAGACAATACCAATATGTTACCAGCATCCCATTGGGCACATCTTATTACCGGAGGAGGATTCTCAGCAATGAAAATGCAGTTTTATCCTTCTCAAAGTGCCCCTTGCCAAAGTCAGCCAAGCATCCAGAAGCACTTACTCTGAGTGATGCATCATTAATATTCTGCTAACTTGCTAAGCGTGCAAAGCAGACACAGTCTTTCCTGAGGTTTCAAATTCTATCATGTCCAAGCGTTGCTATCCCCATTTCTTTTGGCCCAGCCGTGCCCTCACGGACATCCACAGCCTGACAGCTCTAATTTAATAGAAGTCAATGGACCTAAAAGATAAGGTGTTGATGTGGGAGGGAGATGAATCAGGCCTGGGGCCAGCGTCCCACTGATTTCAGTGAACAGGGTTGTGGTCTCTGTCACACAGGTCTTGAGAGCAGGGTGATTTAATAACTTTGCTCTCAGGTGCCCAGCTCAGGCACTGTGCTATAGGAGGGGAGCACAGCTACCTGACGTGGGATGCCAATGGGTGGCCCAGAACATAGCTGTTACCAAAGTGAGCTTATTTCCTCTTGCAAATCCAGTCTGAAGAGCTCATGATGCAGTCCTGCTCTCCTCCTCTGTCTCTCCCCAAAGGCATGCAGGTCTTGACCACACACACTGTCAACACAGGACCTCTGCCTTGAACTTTGTGCCTCAGACTTCAGCTTTGTGAGCCCTTAGGCGGCCCTTCTGCAACTGCACCAGGCCACACACAGTTGCAAGTCTCTGCTGGGAGATGACGGGCACAGAGCAGGCATTGAATCTGTGAATACTTCTCCTCTGCAAAATCAAACAGGTGACCAACCATACTCCCCCGGTAGCCTTAAGTGCTTTTGTTTGGCTTAGCATGAGCCTTGAGCAGGAAAGAAATGTGCGTGCAGCTGGCGCTGGTCTCAGGAAGTAATGATCACCTGCAGCCCCTCCTAAGCTCTTCTACACAGCGTGATGTGCTGGCTCTCTGGGAGCCAGAAGGGCTCTGCAGTCAGTGCAGAAGGGGCACGAAAGGTGTCTTTTCTGATTTGGCTGGGATTGCCAAAGAATTAGACACACCACAAACTGAATACAACACTGTGAAACGTTGGTGTCTCGCTCCTCTGAGCAATCCCAGCTGGAAGGTCTTTCCAGGTCAAATGAAAATGTGTCCCCTGGACTTGTTATTACGATTACAAACAAGCTTCAGGCATCCACACTCTGGCCTATTTGACTCCAACGTGCTTCTGAGGATGCTCTGCTGCCTTTTCACTGCAAAGCAAAAGCAATTTTGTGCCCAACAGGCGATAGATTTTTCTCTTTTTTTTTTTTTTTGTGTTGGTTTCCTCCACTGCCTTCCCCTGCAAAGGGGAGCGAAGGGGTGGTGCAGCCTGTGGGCTTTAACTGCACACCACCCCTTTAATGTGGAGTTGTGTTTTTCTTTCAAGGCCAAAAATAAATGCTAGTGAAGGAACAAACAGACGTGAAAAGAAGGCTCGGACACTTGGAAGACAAGACTGCTTTGTGTCTCCCAAAGCAAAGAGCCTGTTCACAAGAAGGTTACTCTTTTAGAAAAACACATGAGTCCTGTGACACTGCCAAGGTCCGTAGGTGCCCAGCAGAGCAGCGGGCATTCAAGGCAGACATGCTTTGAGAGAGGGGCACATTTGCCTCCCGCTCCAAAGTGTTTTCAAGTATATTAATGGAGGGGAGAGGAAAGGAGAGAAACTTGCTGTGCTCTGCCATTTCACCTCTTTCTACAGTGTTTGAACATGCACCAGTTTGCCAGTGGAAGACAGCTTCCATCTATCTAGGGTGGCAACATGGCCTTGGTGCTGTGGCAGTGTCACCCTCACGCTGTTTTGGGAAGCGAGGGCCATGCTGCTGCTGCTCTGCAGCTGAGAAAGCAGAGATAGCGAGGACGCATGTCATGGGCAGGATCCCGCAGCCATTCTCATGGGAGTGGGGAAAATCAGTGAGTGGGCAGGTGGCCCACTGCTGAGGTCCAAATCCCACTTTCAATACAGATACCCTAAGTGACAATAAGGCCTGGATTTTAGAGGCACTTAGGTGACTAGTACATTTTTGCCAAGTGTTTTGAGGGCAGGGCTCCTCTTTTTTAATGTTGGCCTTGTGCAGCCAGTCTCAGCTAAGCCTTTACTCCTGTCTTGGCTGCGTGTCTGGGATAGGTCGATCTGCAGTCTGGATGTGCTTTGCTTTCTTCAGGAACTAGAGAAAATTCAAAGCAAATAGCTTGCCACAGACACCTAGTTTTCAAGTGAGCAAGGTTAGACTGCTGCAGTGATCTCAGTGGGGTTAGGAAGCTTTGTACTTCACCTTAGATGCTTAACTAATTCCTCATACAATGCAGTATCTTCTGAAGTGTGATCTTTAGGATCGTTATGTCTCAGTTGTCTGTAAAATGAAAATACTAGTTAATACTGAGAAGTGTTTCGGCGATACAGAGTCTCACATACACAGAAAGACAAGTGCAGTTCTTTTACTGTCTCTAAAGCACCAAGCTGTGAGTCATCCAGAGCCTCTGAAGATTCTGGTTAAGAACCAGGAGCTTTTAAAAATGTACCTCATTAGGGCTGAATCTCCAGCATTGTCTGTAGTCACACACCAAACACTCATCTCAAAAAGGGCAAATGTTGAGAAATTAAGGGAACTAATTAGTGGAATCAACTGCACTGAAGAGCTGAGTAGTTTAATGTGATGGAAACTGGATTCCAAAACTAGCTGGAACATGCAGGAGGACGAACCCTGAAGGGAAAGACTCCAAAACTGGGGGGATAAATAAACAGCCCCAAACACATGGGGGAATTAACCAAGAGCAGGCAAGGAATGGGCAGAAGGTCTGATCAGGAAGAGGCTGTTCAGGTCACATGCAGCCAGGGATTGAAATCAGATGTCTGGAGGGGAACCACTGCAGGGAATGACCACCTGGTTTGCTCTTCAATGGAGCCCATCACCCCTGCCACAGGCCTGACCAAGCAGCTTACACAGCAGGTCCTGAACAGCCGTCGTGCCAGTGACGTGTCCAGTCCAGCAGTTCTGGACCTCCTTTATAAGCTGTTCTGTCATCTTTGCCACAAGGGTGGCATCAGGGAAGAGTGGTGGGGCAGAAGACTGGAGGCAGTATTTGCCTCAGTCATCCGACTTTAATTTGCTGAGGTCAGGAAATGTAGGGGTAGAATGAGAAATGTCAAAAGTAAAGTTGTGAATTAGACTTTGAAAAGGAAATTAAACAGATGGCAGAAGGTTTCAGCTAGATGAATACAAAAGAGGAAAAGAGGAGAAATGTGGTCATTACGTAGTGAGAATGGGGTTGAGATTAGACCAGTCTACATATGGTCTAAAAATGAATTAAAAACACTTTGCGTACATTTTCAGTAGAGATGATCATATGAACAGCAGGGCAAAGACAGGATTTCTAGTAGGAACATACATAAGGAAATGAAAATTATCACATATAAGACGGAAGGAAAAGCTTAAAGAATTCAGTGTCCTCAGATAAAGGTGCACTGGCAGATTTCCACCCCAGGATTTGGAAAGAACTGGCACATTAAAGGAGCTCAGCTTAACCTCATATTTCTCTTTGATGACTGATTTTTTTTTTCTAGACAAATGAAATACAGGTGATTTACTCTATCCAGGCTTGAGTGAAGAATCTGATACTATACCACATGGGAAATTACTAGTTGAAGTTGAGAAGATGGGGATTAGTGTGGACGGCAAATGCAGAACTGCTAAAGCAAATGGCAAGGAGCTCTGTGGAAAGGAGAAATGCCGGAGAGAGGCAGTTAGTAAGTGGAACTCCTCAAGCGTCAGTCCTCAGCCCAGTCTTATTTGTTTTGTTGAATGTAGTAAAGAAATCTGCTGAGGACATGGGCTTTGTTAATACAGAGGAGGATCAGAACATCAATCGGCAATAACTGAATGACAGAATTTGTCTGAGGTAGAACAAAGTATAAAGACATCAGTTAGATATTAACAACTAGAATATCACATTACTCACTTGAGAATGACAAAAGCGGGGTGGTGGAAAAAAAACATAGAGAATTACTTGCTCCGAGGGATAACTATGAGCCACTGATCTGATATGGAAGGGCAAACACAATCCAGAAGATACAGGTTCACTCATGTTCAAGGAAGGTTAGCAGGTACAGAGAAGGGCACTGAGGATGATCAGAGGGTTTAGAACAAGAGGAGACTAGAAGAGCTTCATTTGTTTAGTTTCTCAAAACAAAGACTAGAGGAGATAGGATTGTTTTCAGTAAATACATCTGATAGGTAAAGATCAGAGAAAAAAGAGAATTGTTTAAACTAAATTACGATGCTGGCACAAGAACAAATGATATTAAGGCTGGAAATTTAAAATGAAGTGCTGGAATTTCCTGCCAAAAAAAGTGGTATGATGTAATTGACTGTAATAGTGGGAGACTGGATCAGTAATCCAGAGCCTTGTGTTCCTAGATAACTTCTTTATGGGCAGAGTCAGCCATGGTGATGGTTACATGCAGGGAATTGAAAGGAAAGGCACCACAAATGTGCTCCCAGCGATGAAGTAGTGCGGTCAACGACTGAGACTCACATTGCCCCTACCAAGCAGTGACCTCTTTCTTACTAAGCAAGCAAGCTATGGTGAAACATGTCTTGTGAAGTGCTAGTTGTATTATAGAAACAGTGCCCCTAAAACATTTTACTGTGTGGGGTTTTTTTTGCTTTTTACCCAAAAATGTAAATTTTTTTTACATTTTCCACCTCCCAAGCCTAAGCTGAAACAATGTCTTCAGGAACTGCTGTCCTGATGCTGGCAGTGCCACTGCCTTGCCTCCATGCAGCCTCCCTGGCTCTCACCTGGGCGCCAGAAGCATTCGAGGCACCCAGCTCCCCGGCCCTTTCCTCTTCTGATGTCCCGTCAGCCAAAATGCCCAGCCAAAGGATAATGCTGTACATCTTCAAAGAGATACATGCAGCAGACAGGGTTTTGGAAAGTGGGCGCTGGCCTCTAACAAGCAGCTCGTTAATGAAATTTGTAGGCAGATACATGCCAAAGTACTGCCCCTGCAGCAGCAGGAGTTCCCCTGACCTTGGGGCACTGAAGCAGGCGATCCCGTGGGCCCCCCGGGAGGGCTGGGAGCGACAGCCAGTGCCCCCGGCCAGGGCCAGGGGCTCACAGGGCTGCTCTGCTCTTGGCGCATGCCGGGAGCCCGGGGCTAGGAGCCCTGCGCTGCTTGTGCGAGCGCGAGAAAATGTGACGGGCCAGTCATCAGGTTTGGAAATGTGGGAAAAAAAAAGGAGGCTGATACTGAAGCGTTTATTTCAACAGCTAAAGTGAGGTTCTTCCTTCCTTCTCCCCTTATGGGAACTGGCAAACTCAGCTCTTTAATGGTACAAGCTCATCTCAGCCTTGCCTATAAATAGATAAATGAGATTCCTCCTGTCCCAGTGAGTAATTCTGACATCCTCCCGTTGCCTTGCAGAGAGCTGAGTCACAGGCACTCTGCACTCCAGTCCCTGCATTACTTACATGGTCTCAAAGGAAATTTTAACGCATCCAATGAATCATCAGGGATTGGATCATGTTTAAAGTTATTCCATTGGCATTTCCCTTCTATTGTAGCAAGTCTGCCAACACCTAAAACTTTAGCTAATCTGGACTCAAAATGCATTGAGGAAATAGCATGTTGACATATTCAGCTACTAATAAAAATAATAAAAAAGGTCCTTTTAATTCTGCATCAATAAACAAGTGACCCTTAGTGGATTCCTTTAGTGTTTTGGACCTGCTAATTTTGTCAGAGTGCTTCTTTGTTTTGTATCTGCTTATTTAAAGGAACTCAAAGTTTGAAATGTTTTAATATTCAGTCGTTAGGCCCCTAATTTAATCTCC
The DNA here is from genome assembly GCF_000687285.1 of Phaethon lepturus. NCBI lineage: Eukaryota > Metazoa > Chordata > Aves > Phaethontiformes > Phaethontidae > Phaethon > Phaethon lepturus. The sequence goes on along the minus strand of NW_010561118.1, from coordinate 8,834 downwards.
TGCAGGTCTCCTGCCAAAATATTATTTGCTCTGAGATGAAGCTTGCAGCCCCATGCTCAT
>NW_010561118.1:0-8743 GCF_000687285.1 Phaethon lepturus | reverse complement strand
CCTGCTCTTACCCATGATAAAAATAAAATGCCTGCAAAGCAGAGACAAAAACAGAGCAGTGTTAAGCAAGTACAGGACACAGGGCAATAATAAGTTGTACGCGGTGCTGAGCTCCAGCCTGAAGCAGTGTCTCCTGATGGGGCATTTTCACTTACTACCTTGCCTCCTCCCGGATGGTACAGTGTGGTCTGATCGGTTTAGAGGCAACACAGCATTTGAAATCAGAGTATGTCTCTCTCTCCCTCAGAAAACGTCTGGAAGGGTGGAAAATTCTCCAGCAGAATTTGGGAGCTCTGAAACAAATACAAAAATATTTCTCTCTGTTGGCTTTCTGGCTTGCCTTTCGTATCTTAGAACTGGTTGGGACATTTCACTCATTATTACCAGACTCTCAGCTTCAATGAGCGAGAAATGCTAACATTTGCTGCTGTGGTTTAGTATTCTTAGACCTAAAACCTGGCTTGTTCTTTTGATAACACTAGGAAATCTGTGTCTTATTTAAGTAACATTTTTCTAGTACCTTTTCATCAAGCAATTCTCTGCCTGTGTATAGATTGTTAACAAGCGTTTGTTCAACACATTCCACCACGAGGTACTGTGTCTTCTGCTCTGAGGCTCACTGGGTTATTTATCAGCCCAGCACAGCCTTGGTTGCCAGTTTTCTGCCAGCTGTTACTATACAATAGTATTGGGGAAAAAAATCAGTTCTGGCTCTGCCGGTGGAATTGGATATAATTCAGCTACCTGTTGACAAATGATGATTTGTTTAACAGCGTAAACTATAATATTTTTATAGCTGACAGTTTTCACCCTCCTCTGCAGCTGGAAAAACCTGAGGAATTCCCAAAAGTGCCTCACTTGTGTCCTTTTCCAGTTTTCCTATAGTAATGCCTTGTACTGTTGTCTCTGTGCAGGAAAAGACATCCTTAATCAGCAAATCAGTGGTGTCAGCACGACGCTGGAATAGGGCAGCTGCATTAATTGGTGCCACTCAGCTTCTTGGTTGGCCTCCTTCCTGCAGCGGAAAACCCCACTGGACAGTCAGGCTGTAGAGATGCTCAAGGACAAGTCAGAGGCCTGAAAACAAGCCAGCATTTCTGTAAAGCATTAATCACTCCGTGCGGGGCTGGGGGGGTGGGAACGGGGAGAGGGTGCACTCTCTCTCAGCATGCACATGTTTTCTATCTAAGCTTTGTTTCGGCTGGGTCTTTGCCACTAGCGCATCCTTCTTTAGCACCTTGTACTCATTTATTGCAAGGCTGTTTAGCAGCACAAATCAATTAAAAGTACTGCAGAAACCCACTGAGACAGACAGAGGTTCCTATCTCTGGTTCAGCGGGGTGGGAGGCACACGGAGGTTAAGCCCATACTTTTTACCACACAGAGAGCAGTCCCCTGCTCACCTCCTGTGTGGGTTTCAGCCTTCCCCGGCACCCTCAGCGCAGCTCTGCCATGCCGAGCCCTCCCTGCTCACAGCTGCTGCTGGAGCTTTGAGGGCCCTGTGGAGTTTCTTCTCTGGCATCAAATAATCAGGTGACCAGAGAGTGCCAGCCTTGCTGCAGTGCTCCGGTGGCCGGTCTTACGCTGCTGAGACTGGCCAGGACGGCCTTGCTAGTGGGGTTATTTGTCCAGGGCCCAGCTGAGCCAGTCCTGAGGTGCCCAGGTCTATAGCATAATGGGGACAGAGTAGAGCCAGGGCCTCAGCTCACCTATACACATCCTACAGGATTCTCCATCAGGAGATTGCCTGCTCCTGGTGAGGAAAGTCACTAAGAAGTGCTACAGGTAGCCACTGGCCAGAGGGACAGGCAGGCGTTTAGGAAGTAGCACAGTCTCAAAATGTGAACAAGAACAAAGTCAGAAAAACCGAGTGGCTTCAAAATAATTGTTTTATTTTGACCAACCAGGTCTTGTTCCAACTGCAGCACCAGGCTTAGCGTGCAAGTGTGAGCGCTCACTGTGATGTCTTCAGGCTGCCTGCCCTGCAGCCTAACCAACCAGTTGCTGCTCACGCCTTTGAAATGTGCTCGGCCAAACTGTACTTCATGGGTGTCTCTCAGGAGGGACAGATTCTGTAGGACATGTCCTCAGCTCACAGAAAGAGACCATTAATCACTAGTGTGCCTTGGTCCCTGGCTATTTTAATCACTGTTGAAATACACATGCAGTTTCCACTCCTAAAAATGGTATTTGACTCCAATGCACATGATTTCCTTTGGCTTCCTTTGCCCAACTAAGAGCAAGCCATAACTACTTGGAAGTACACATGCTGGAATCCATAGATTTGCTTCTCATCTGTCACGGAGAAAAAAAACTTGGTACTACATGTAGCATAAGACCTGTGCTGCCAGACATAAGTATCAGAATATAGTGTAACCTGTAGTGTGGTGTGAATGTGTGGTGGCTATTGTGCCTACAGGCTGGTGGCCAAAACCTGTCCTATGTAATGGAGCACTGGAAATGTCACTGGACCCGACGGTACCATTAGTCCTTTTCTGCTCCACTTTATTATGTAATGATTAAAAATGCCTCTTGTATATGCTGGCACTAATTAGGGGATATCAGTCTGTTGTGGGAGAAGTGAATGAATCATCAGAAGTGGATGAACTAGTAGCATATTTGTAAACTGTAGGCTGTAGAAACCAGTAAGTCTTTCTTTAAGTTCTCCTTTAAAAATGCTGAACAAAAGTCACAGGAAGTTTAAGGAGAAAACAAATTGCTCATCCACAGATTCAGGAGCGCAGTGAATCCTTGCACTTCTCAGCTTCTCTCATGACGCAGATGAGCAGCCTGAGGAGTCTGGGGGTGTGCAGAGGAAACTTTATTACCTTCCCTTCATTGCAGACATAAATAAATGCAGCATGCCCATCTCCATGGGCTTATCAAGTACCCTAATTTATAAAAAGAACTGGATTGCTACAACTCTGAATTTCTGTTTGTGTTCTTTGTATCTGAACATGCTGCTTATTGAGCTTAAAGAACCAGTCTGAATTTGCATTCAGAGAGAAAAAGTGAAGTTTACCCGAGTATGAACTTCCAAAACATAGGGGAAGTTTTGCATGTACACAGGATCCCTTCAGTGTCAGGTCGCAGGCACCATGACAAACAGCACGAGGGCTACCGATAATTATAATGTGGGATTTAACTCATTACACCTGACAGCATTATTTACCTGCAATACCACAGATCTTTTTGCTTGTATCCTTAATGGTCAGGAAAGAGCATGTACTGTTTGTTTGTTTGTTTGTTAAGCTGCATATAAAGCAGCATCAGCGGCAGTAACAAGAGGACCTTTGTCTGCTTGGCTTTCAGGTTAGGAAGACAAATCCTGCTACAATGATTTAACAAAGTTTTCAAACACGATATTGCGGAGAAAGGCAGCACACAAGTCAGCTATCCTAAATGAACTGGTGAGTTTGTATGCTTAAATTGAGACCCAGGGAAGTCTGTTCACTTTGCTGGGGATTTGTTTTGGTTTTACTCTTTAAAAAATACCAGATACCAGCCTTTGAACCTCAGGCAATACAAACTGGGCACCAGAACAGGGCCCAGCTCTTGTGAAGGTTGGCCCAGCCATCCCACTGGAGAAGTTGCTGTTTCTTTCCCACCAACTCCTGCAAATGTTCTCTTAGTTAAACATGGCCAATTCTGGTCCCATTAAAAAGACAAAGCCCAACAATGACCTGCTAAAGCTCAAGGTTCCTTGAGAGCTTGGATTTCTTCAGTCTTGCTGAAAATTAAATGTTTAAATTGTGACAAAAGTTTGTCTAAATAACCATACTTCCTCTGTGACGCACCTATTCATCAGAAACTACAGCAAAGTACCAAGGGGCTTCAGTAAAAGCAAGCAACAAATTTCCTTGCAAAACACATTTCCTGCAGTGGCTTAATTCTGTTCATGTGGCTGACATATAATTTCTGTTTGATTGAATGTACCACATTATTCTGGACAGGAGTTGTGCACTGAAAGCAGCTGATAATATTACGGGGCAGTTTAGAAAGTGTCTCCTGCCTGCAGTGAGACACTCCTTGCAGAGCCTGGAACGCAGGTGCTTGAATGACATTAATAGAATTGCTTGTACTTGAAGAGCAATTTGATTTTTTCATTTCCCTATTGGAATCTCACCCTGCAACCTTTGCTCTTTGCTGTTTTGGGTCCATTCTTTGTGGGCTGTTGTAACACTATTACCAATCTATATGCTCTGTGTGTGAATAGTGGCTCATGTTTAGTTCATCTGCTTTTACCCATTTTTCAGGGAAATAATTGTGTGCATGCAGTACCAGGGTGTTTTATTTCAGTAGGGTGTATTTTAATGTTCGTACTACTTAGCACAGACTAGGGCTGGCAACTTCAAGGGAGTCTGGGGCAGTGCTTAACTAGAGTAGAAGCTGATTGCATCACCTGAGACCGAGTCTGAAAAAATCCATGACTGCCTGCATGTGCTTTTCAAAACACCTTTATTTTAGGCATTTCTGCATTTTTCCAAGACAAACTGGAGGTACTAAATGACACTGAACTTTCAAAAAGAAAACCCAGCCAAACTTGTCTTTGAAATCTTAGTGGCTTAGCCTGGGCACAGAGGAACGGACTCACGGGTCTGCTGAGAATGTCCTGCAGTATTAAAGAGGGCTGGCGAGGCTGGATCCCACCTGCAGGATAAGCATGGGGGATCCTGCATATAAGCCCCCGCCATATACCAAGTGTCCCTACAGACCTCTGCGGCACCTACTCTCTGCTCTGACAGGCAGTATGGCAACTGGAGGGGATGCGTGTGACCTGCATGACTGGGAGAGCTGTTTTGGGAACAGATAGGATAAAAATAGCACCAAACCTCCGTGCTCTCCTATTCACCACACGCAGTCACATACATGAAGGGTTTCGTCGACTGAGGCCGTAAAAGATGCATACGCAGGAAATTGCAGCTTGCCATAAGGTACAAGACACAAGGTTATAAAGCACTGGAACAGCTTGTCAGACATTTACATAGGCGGAGTTCCCACAGCACATAAGAAAAAGATCCATTCACCAGGGCCCTGGCTTCAGGATGAACTGCAGGAATTGCTCTCCGCTCATCCTCTGTTAGAGTTTCAGATTTGTCCCTCCTACTTTAAAATCCATGAGTGGATTCTCTTCATAGTGGCAGAGCTGAGGTAGGAAGAAGCTGGGGAGGCATATTCCAGTATTTCAGAGAAATAATGTGTTTATTTTAACATATAAATATTCTTATTTTGAGGAAAGTAGTGATACTAAAGATAAAAATTGTAACAGAAACACATCCAAAAAAGTTACAAACCCTCATTCCCGATCTTCCCCTTTTCAGCACAGAGTATTCCACTGTAGTAGGTCATGGCTCTGCAGCCTATTAGCAGTTGAGGTGATCGGGTCCAGTTGGCTTGGTAGATATCAGAACAGGTTAAACTAATTCCATCCACACATTATGCCAAGGAAACATTCAAGGCCTTCCATCTTGTTCCAATATCAGATGCAGACATGAGAGTTGCTAGATGAAGAAATCCTCGTGGAGAGGAGCAGAGGGCCTGGGGCTTCCTACGATGGGGCAGTCTCAGAAATCAAAGGTGTCAAAGCAGGAAGTCCTAAACAAACAGTTCCAAAAGTGGCACGTTCCTGGAATTGGCCTGCAGGGAAGGATACCCCCGGACAGTCCTGTGGGGCCCAGAGCAGCCCAGGTTTCTTTGTTCCCAGCTGGTTGAACAGTACCCATCCTTAACTGATAAGTGAGGTGCCTTTCTTGTGCCCATTGTCTCATCTTAGCTAGTCACACAGTCAGTCTTTTAGGGCTTGCTTACACAGCAAAGTTGATGATTCTGCAATAGCCACGGCACGATGACTTCATGTGAACACACTCATTCCATAGCAGCTGGTACAGCTCCTGATTCATACCATACCTTAACTGGAGTAGCGTCAGTATGTCAGTGTGCCTTACAAAGTTAAGCAAGACCTGGGACTCAGTTCAGGGTTTCTAGTCACTTCTCGTTTACAAACTATTCCGCATTAAGAAAAGCAGTTGAAATGCTCCTGAGAAGAACAAGTAACAAATGAGTATACCTTGCTCCAGCACCATATAACCCAGTTAAAAATAGGTAAGTGATGTATAAAGCAAGTCTATGTAGTCACTGTAAAAAAAAAAAAAAAAAGCATGCATTTCTAATCTATTGGCATATAAAGCAGAATTAATTGATAAACATATCAATTAATTGATAACCACTATAAAAGCTTTAAACAAAGCCTCTTCAAAAAGGTAATGAGTAATCCAACCAGACAGTGTGAAAGGGACTGTTGCTGTTGTGGGGCCAGATTAATTTGACTATCTATACTCCTAGGCAGAGTTATTAAACGATAAAAGCTTTGAACAGGTTGCAGAGTTCAATGAAAATAAAAACTTTTACTCAACATACAGAAGCTCTCAGAAATGCAAATGAAGTGTTAGAATGTATAAAGGTGGCAAATAATTGAATATTATGGTTCTGTTTAACAAATTGCTTCTTTGCATGCAATTACTGCATCCTAGTCTGATCTGAAAAATAAGAGTAGAAATAAAGCTCAGAGAAAGGTGCTACAGATGAGCAGAGACCTGCAATGACTTAGAGCAGTCAGCTGAAAGAGGAGTAAAAGAGGGAATCGGGCAGGGGGGAAGGAAGAATGGTTTGGGTAGGGGCCTTTTCTCTGGGGTTGGGTTGTGAGCATCTCTGGTTGCATTTCAGTCTGCTGGGGGAAATGCAAGTCAGACACGACAGGGAGGGAAAGCTCTTGCTCTGTTTCATTTCCCCCACTTTGTGTTCCAGTTCTCAGGCGCTGAGCTTCATACAAAGTACACGCTCCATACCACAATTCACAACAACACATCTCTTCAGCTCCAACAGAAACGCCTTCCCCAGCCTGAAACACTGCTCCAACTTGCAAGCAAGCCTTCCCGACAGCAGGCCTGCCCTTCCATGCCTGCCCTGCCCCAAGCGCTAGCGCTTTCCTTCCAGGCCTCCCCGTGCCGGAGGTCACAGTTGACCATTGCAAGAACAATAAGGATTTTTAGGGGCATTATGACTGGGTTAGTAAAACACAGCTGCCCCTGAAAGTCCCTCATTTTTCTTGCTGCCGCTCAGTCCGTCCCTAGGAGGGCAGAGGTCTGACAGGGTCCTTTCTCTCCAGCATGGCTGTGCAATCTTATGCTGGCACACACGGCTTTGCCGATATGCCCAGTAACCACCCCAGCCCCAGTGCCCAGCCGTGACACAGCCAGCGGAAGGTGTGTAACTGCTTTGTCATCCCTGCGGGCTCCCTCCTAAGCAAACGCCGCGCTGCGTTTCAGCGTAACGCCAGATGGCTCGTCTGTCACTCGGCAGAAATGCCATCAAACAAAGCCTGGTACAGCTAGCTGCCGGCAGCCCTCAAACACCCCAAACCATCGGGGCGAAAGGAATACACGCTCTGAGCGCTGGGGCTCTGTGCAGGAGAAGCGCAGACCCCAGGCCTGACCAGCTTGTTGCACAGGCAGTGCTGCACATCTTGCATCGTAACCCGCAATCCCCAGGGCGCTTAGAGCTGCCCAGCCACAGCACCCACCTCCCAGCGGGAGCGGTCACACCCACTTGCCCAACTGCAGAAGCAGTTGCTTTTAATTTATTAGTAAGGCTGGGATTTTAATTAGGGAATTACTACTGATTTCTCAATTACTTTCAGCTTAAGTAATATCTGAAAGCGATCTATAGGTTTCCTACTAAAAAGGTGCCAAGTAGTTGACTGGGAATTTTCAACCCTCACTCACAAATCCTCCTGGAAATCCCAGCCTAGCCCAGTATGTCCTTAGGGCAAGTAGCAACACTTTCCTTTTAATTGATCAGTTGTTTGAATTTTGATGGAGGTGGACTCAACAGAAACCATAGGCAGGTTCACACAATTCTGCTGTTGTTTCCCCATGAACTCTCTGTCTGTAGGGTGCTGGGACAGGCCCCGTCCTCATGGTGGGCTTGCAAGCATCCCTGCAAGCTGTCATGCTTGAGAGCGACTTTGTGATGTGCTCAAGGGCTTCCAAGGTGTTTGTGGCAGAGCAGGGAACCTCTGAGAACTCTCAGGGCTTTTTTTTTTTTTTTTTTTACTTGCAGTAAAGACATCACGTCCCTCAGCAAAGGACTATTTTCCCCATTCCCAGTTACAGACTAGGAAGAACAGGAGTGGTTGAGTGTCTGAGGCGAGATGCGAGTGGCAGCACGGCGATCTCGCAGCGTGCAGCTTCCCCTCTCCCCGCCTGGGCCCAAGTGCTTGCTGGTCTCATCCAGTGTGTTAACATTCGGCTCAAAACAAAGAGGCCAAGTTGCCACGTTCAGCCGCCCAGAGCAGCATCTTGTTTGGAGTTGCTGCAGTTCAAACATGCCATCTCCAGGGACACGCACGGCAGGCTGGCGTGGCTGCTCTGCATGCAATGGAAATGCCGAGGCTTGGGGCAGTCACAAAGATCCCAGACATGTGCAACACAGGACAAATATCCTCACGCATCCTAACAAGGGATGACACTCCGCAGTAACAGGCAACCTGGCATCCAAAATAACCCTGAGACCCTCTCATTACTGTACAAAGCCACACCTTACTTTCGTTTAGGATTTCTTCTAAGGCTTGCAAGTGAAATGAAAGCAAACCCAATGCCCCGATTTGGTAATAAAACATAAGCCATGATTCCGATCCAAATATTATTTGCATCTTTGAAAAAATTACAACAGCAGAATAATAATA
>NW_010561117.1:0-4775 GCF_000687285.1 Phaethon lepturus | reverse complement strand
AGGCTCGTGCCCCCTCTCAGCTTGTGCTATTTAAATCCCTCGCTTGTGAAAGCAAAACCCGAAAGAAGCAAATAAATATTATCTGGAAACACAAAAGCACTGACAAATCTCCCAAAAATTCTCTACGTGGGCTGCGCAGCGGTTGCACAACAGGAAGAGGATGTTGATCCCATTCGCTCCGCGCCAGCGCCGTGCTAGCCTCCACGCAGAGCCGCCTGCGCGGGCTCCAAACGCGGCTAAGCCGGGAGTCAGGCAGTGAGACAAGTAGTATTTCCAGGTAGCCCGTGGCCAGGTACGTCTCCCACGAACCGGATCCAGGCCGGTAGCGCTCAAGCACTGCAGGGAGATTTGCAGGAGCCCTTCCGGCCACGGCGCTCTGGTTGCGCGGGTGGGGAATGCTGCAGGGGAGTGGGTGCTGAAGGGAGATACGGAGAGAAGAGGGTGCTGCCTGGGGTCTCCCGAGCTGCGTGGGATGGGGGGCCCAGGACAACTTTTCCAGGGATACAGGGGGCTTGATCCCACCCTGATGGCTCCCATCTCCTCCAGCCCCCAGGGAATGGGGTGCACACGCTGACACCGCTGCTGGCAGTGGTGCTCTGGCCCCGCAGCCCCTGGTTCTCTGCTTTCGCATCCCTCATGTCATCCCCCTCCGAGCCAGAGCTCAGAAACAGCCTTCGTGAGCTGGCGACAGCGTCCCCAGGAGCACGGAGGAGTTCGCTTGCAGGCCAAACCGAGGCCCTTGCAAAACAAGTTAATGATTTAACTCCTTTCAGGGGTGACTTGCCCTTAAACTTCAAAGTCTGGACATCTTATGGAAGGAGAGAATTTGACCCCGACAGCACCCAGCTTCAAAGATGAGACAGGAGCGCTGGGCTTCACTCCTGGATGGGTGACACGCGGGTTGGGGACATGTGGAGCACCCAGGTCCTGCAGAGAGAGCGGACAGACCCTGCCCAGGCATCAGCCCAACACAAGGAGCAGGACCCCAGTGGGGGGCTGTGCTGGGTGCAGGTTGGAGTGGGGGGTGTGCAGCATCAGGGCTCCCCTCCGCTCCACCCCCAGGGTGCTGCAGCATCTCCCCATGCTGGTCACTTGCTGCCACCTGGTGCCACCTCGCCACAAGTGCTGGGGACCTGGGGTGAAAGTGGGGAAGCCACGCGTGTCAAGGATGGGGACATTGAGGATGTCCCCAATCCTAGACACCCGTGGCCTCAAGCAGCTCCACTTGTCCTCCAAAGGACAACCTTCTCCTGGTCCTCCAAACAGGCCGGTGACCTCTCTCCTGCCTACGGGGTCAAAGCCAGGACTCCAAATATTTCCCAACCTCCCGGACACCACCAAGGGTTATTTCCCCTAAGGCAGGTGGCTCTTCCAGGCATCAGATCCGGAGGTGGCCCCCGTGGTGTCCCAGAACAACAGGGATGGAAAGCACCTAGAAACTGGCAGGGTGGTAGATAACAAGAATTGTCCATGTTACTCCAATTTTCATTTGCAATAGGGTAACAGGCCCCCAAGGCAAGGAGAGAGCAGTAGGGACTACATTTCTGTAGTAGGGTTTTTGTCAAGCAAGACTGTGTCATTCCCACTGGAAAAATAAGGAAACCCCAGATTAACTCAACCTGCAAGGTGGCTGCAAAACACGCAGCAAAATTATTCTCGCTCGTTACCAGTGTCTCCCTGTGGAAGCGGAAGAAGACACAGTGTTTCCCGCAGCTCCATCAGCAGCTCACTAATTGAGCTGGGGGACAGGGTGCTTAACGAATACACAGCTGAGGCCGCCCCAAGGGGTGTGCTGGGGAGCTGGGGTAGGATGCAGATAGACAGAGAAAGCGGGGGGCTGGGGAAGAAGGATGTAATTCTGGAAGGACCGATGCAGGATCGTGCTTTCAGGTGTCAATCACCAGTGCACAAAGGCGGGCTGGAGAGCAAGACCGCAGGGCAGGCTGACTCACAGGCTGAGCAGCGTCATTCGGGGGGTTGGGGAGGCTGTTATTGTTACTGTTTGTTTATTTTAAAACCAAGCTGACTGGGATGTTTGCTCTTAACACACCCATGAAGCAAGACACCCGCTGTTTGAAGCCAGCAAAGTCTGAGAGCAGAGTTTGTGCCCAGCTGCCTGTGTTACCCCTCCAGGTACAGGAGGAGCTGGTGGAGCCTGCAGGATTTTGTTCCGGACGCAGCAAGTCTGTGAACACGTAAGAAGGTGCTGCGGGGAGTTAGGAACACACTCCCAGTATCTGATGGGGATAGAAGTCATAAACTTAAATTTCAGCAGAGATTCAGGCTACTCATTAGGACACCCCGTGAGCCTGGCAGCACCCAGGGAGCTGTGGTGGGATGTCCAAGACCAGTGGGGTCATTTGGGGCTGATGCAGGAGTCAATCTAGGGATGGCCTGGATGACCTCCCAAGGTTTCTCCCAGCCCTACATACTACTATGCCATGAAATGGCTGTGGAGCAGCCCACAGACTCTGACCTGGTGCCTGAGGTCTCCTGGGCTTCCCCAAAGCTTGGGTGGCAATGGCTGAGGCCAAGGCAAAAACCCACATGAAGCCTCCCTTGCAGCTGTATTGGCTTGTGCCTTGCAAGGACTTCGTGTTACCCACCCAAGGAATGCAGGTCACCTGCGCTGAGGCGGTCCCGGGCCAAGAGAATGCCCTGCAAACCCAATAGCACAAGGAGTAACACCAGGACAAGGAGTAATGATAGGGCAAGGGGTAATGGCTTTAAATGGAAAGAGGGTAAATTTAGATTAGATATAAGGAAGAAATTCGTCGCTATTGAAGGTGGTGAGGCACTGGAACGTGTTGCCCGGAGAAGTTGCATATGCCCCATCCCTGGAAGTGTTCAAGGCCAGGCTGGATGGGGCTTTGAGCAACCTGGTCTAGTGGAAGGTGTCCCTGCCCGTGGCAGGGGGTTGGAACTAGATGACCTTTACGGCATCTTCTAACCCAAACCATTCTATGACATGATTCAATGAAACCCGGGGGGAAGCACAAATCCCTGTGCTGTTACCAGAATCCTGCCAGCTCACCCAATGCTCCCGTCCAGCTTTTCCCGGAATGCAAGAAAACAAATAAAATCAATAGAGCAGCACACCAGGGCTGTGCATGGGTCATGCTCTCCAGAGCGAAACGGAGGTTTCTGGGAAAGAGAGGGGTTCAGCAAGTGGCACGAAGCCACCGTCTCTGCTGGGCACCGGCCTTCAGGCAGCAGCCAAAGCCCTTGTCGGAGCACCCTGTTTACAGCTCTTTGCTGGGCATTGGAAAAAAAAACCCACCCAAAACCCAAACAAAAGAAAAGAGGCAGTGACCGTGTTGAGACGAAGTTTTTTTGTAAGAAAGGAAAATCAAGGCTCGCTTCTATGTCTCAAGCTGCGGGCAGGAGGCAGCAGGCAGGCAGCGCTGTCGGGCCGGGAATAGCAGGGAGAAGCCACCCGAGCACTAGTGGCCCAGCAAGTATTCAGTGAATAATCCCAACCCGCCCCCAAGAGGCTGGTGTTCAGAAAAGGGCCTCCCAGAAGGAAGAACAGACGAAACCAAAAACCCCTGCTAGACCCTGTATGTTTTCCTGGCATTCGCCGTAACTCTCAGCTGGAGGGTCCAGGCAGGGGACCCTCGCTACGTCACGGGGCAGCCTCAGGCATAACGGGGAACGAACGTGTGCCTCCGCTGCGCCCCGGGGCACTCCCACCCAGGTTTCCGTGGGAAAAACACAGCTTGTGTTGAAGAGGATTGTGAAACACATTGAGTCAGGGGAAGGTTGAGCTAGGTCTCCTGGGGTGGGGGACAGCCATGGCAGCACCCAAACAGTGGTGCCAGACACCCCAAGCATCGCTCCGCCTGTCAGGGGATGCTCTGCGCAGGACTGCGCTGGTGAAACCCCTCCACAAGGCAGCAGGTGCTGTTCCTCTCTTTTGCTGGAAAAAAGGGAGAAAGATGCTTCTGCAGACAAACATCTGGCTGCAGCTGTGTGCAGCGGGACCCAACCCGCGTTCCCCTGGGTGCCCAGGTTTCGAGGGCACCACATTTTCCCCTTCAGCAGCAGCTGGGCACACACCGAGTGCCCGGGAGCAAGCTGCCACCAGCTCTGTCCCTCCTGCTCCCACCGACGCCCCGGGAGCGGTGCGACGGGCACCACCACCGACCTGGATGCTCGGCAGCAAAACAGCTTGCTCGGAGGCATCGTTAGGTTTATTAGGGAGCCAGCCCTGTTGTGTTTTACAACCTCTTTTCAGGGTACAGAGAATCAGCCTTGGCAAGTCCTGTAACAACCAAGGGCCTCACTCAGTTTTTACATGAGCCTCTACCTCCATGAGTCATGCCGCCCAGCCCAGCCCCAGCCCAGCCCTGGTTTATTCACAGGAGTACAGGGAAGCAGCACTTAAACACCAGGCAACAAACCGAAAGGCAAAGTCCTCGCTCCTGCCATGCCAGGGTGCCCAGGCTATGTGCAGGTTCCCAGTGCCCAGGCTCACCGTGACTGGGATCCAATGGTTTCCATGTGGTTCCCACAGGACATCCAAACCCACCAGGAGGAACAGGAGCCTCTGCCCTTCCCGAGTCCCACGCACAGCCCGGGAGCGCCGCCTCACCTGGGGGTGGCCAGGGGTCTCCGAGGGCTCAGTGCCGAGGGGCAGCAGCTGAAGACACAGGAGCAGCCCTTGCAGAGCATAGAGCTTTCCTGGCTCCCAGCAGGAAATGAGGGGTAGTGGGAATAGGGACCAGCGTTACTGGGTGTGGTTCCAGGTGTGGTTCCAGGTGTGCTTCAGGTGC
>NW_010561116.1:41999-50905 GCF_000687285.1 Phaethon lepturus | reverse complement strand
AGGCTGCCCGAGGGGAAGGCGCGGTGGCGGCTCCGGGTGTCGCGGTTTAGTACCTTGCCCAAGGGTTTGACGCTGTGGAGGAGAGGGAGTGATCGACTTTCTGGTTTCGGCTGGGGGGAGGGAAAAAAAAAAAAAGAAAAAAAGAACTTGCGCTTTTGGCCGCGGGGTGTTGTGAACTACCTGTCGAGACCGACATCTAGGCAAAACACGCCTGAAATTTGGGGAGGTCCTGCGGAGACCAGAGGGCCGTCGAGCTACCGCAGGCGGTCCCTGTGAGGGGCTGAAGGCGTTTGGCGAGGCCGAGCGGGGGGGGGCAGCGGGGCGCCCGGGGGGACGCGCCTCTCCTCTGCCTGTCGATGGTGGTCGCAGTATCGTAAACGCTTCCGTGGGGGCGACTGGACTTTCCCCGTTAATGTGCCGGGTCTCAGTACTGAGGGGTAGAGACCTGCCATCCTCTGTACTGGAGTTGCGGAGGTACCAGGAGAGACTTGATCCCACTGGTGGGACTCCAGTACCTCTAACACACCTGACCACAAAGACCTCTTGGAAACTGCTTGTGATGACAAAGTCTCTGCTTTCTGTTTCTTGACTTTCAGTTAAGGAAAGTGACAAATATTTCGTTATACTTCTAAAATCCCTTCTGTGTTGTACGCCAGCGCTCTGATACAGCGCCTACAGGTTCTCCCCTTGTTCTGCTCTATCTTCTCTGTGCAATGTAACACAGCCGTGCCACAAAGTTGTCATCAATCAGATGTTGCTTGAGCTGGGTTTATGTTCTCTGACCCGTGGAGCTGATCCACCTCACTGTTCCTGTGTGGAACCTCTCAAAATGCAGGAGATGCTAACTGAGATTTCTGTACAAAATTATAGAGGTAGAAAGGAAAAGACCTCAAAGATCTGAAGTGGGAAGGAGCTTGACTGTAAATACTTTGTAGTTAGTTGAACTTTAAGAGCTGATGTTCAAGTCAAGGAGTATCAGAAGTATCAGAAGATACCCCCCAAATAGTGTTATGTTCCAAATCCTTCACTTTCCAACTTCCTTCCCTTTCTTTCTAGCTACCTAGTGAGTATGTATACCACTTCTCTGTTCTAAATACTTAATGAAATAAATGTCGACTCCATTAACCAATCATCATTTTTGACATAGTTCTGCTACCAGCTGGGAGTAATTTTTTGTTTAAATGCAAATATCAGAGATACAGACCAACAAATAATTGTGTTGATGTTTATTATTCCTTAAAGGTGTATTTTTTTTTAAGGGTTTTGCTTTAAATAGAAGCATCTTAGTCTGAAGCCAACTGTTGAGGGTTTAGTGGAAAAGGGAAAAAAAAATACCAGGTTGCAAATAACCTCAGGTCTCTTTCACTACATAGAAATGTTCTTTCATGTGAGCTTTCCAGAGTTTGAAACAAGCAGCAAGAGCACTTTGTATTGCTTTATGCTAAGATAGAACCTCTTGATTTTGAGAGTCACATGACCAGGAGTTGGGATGCTTTACGTGATTTTGGAACATTTCCGTAGAAAGAACTACATTTTAGCAGTCCTTAGCTTTCATTCTGAATTCTTGAGTGAAAACTTTCACTTCTCCACACACATTTCTTTTTTTCCTTTTGCTTTTTTTAGCGGCCACTCTTTGAAGCTAGTCAGGCTTTTGAGGTGATAGGCTAAGCCCTGTGGAGGGAGTGGTGGGCAACTCATGGGAATAAACATACATGATAAATTTATGTTTTATTTATGCTGGGTAATTGTAGATCTACAACTCCTTTATGTGTTTGATATTTAGCATTTACTACTGCTTTTATACATGCTTTTTTCATATTTTCATGTGGGAGTCCTGTTTTAGGAGAAAAATACGGGATGCTTAGTTGGCAAAGTACATAATACTGTGCTACTAAATACTGAAACCAGTGATTCTCTAGAGTAATCTGCTTGTGCCTAAAAACTTAGAACTTTCCAGACCGTATCCTTCTTTGCTCATCAGTGTATATGAAGTTAGGAACAGTGAACAGCAAACACCACCACCTGGGTACATTTTTGCATGATGGATGCAGGAGTCCTGCAAACTGAGATTCAGTATTAACTGAGGTAGCAAAACTGTTTTAAGCATGAAAAATTCCCCACACAGTGCAAACAAACCCTCCGACGATTTGTATTTTCTCTCACAGTAAGCTAGGAGTTAGCTTGGCACCACTTCTTATACTTAAGAAGGAAGTCTTAAGCAAGTGGCATTTATTTGTATTCCCTGTGCTGTGCTTGTGCTTTTATTTTATACCTTGTGATTATAACTTTGAAAGATACAGGTTATGTGTTGCAGTCATTTTTAAAATGCTGAACTTGGAAGCATCCTTGAAGATCCAATTTTATAGTTTGTACCATTAAACAATCTTATATTTGTACACTATGAGCGATCTTATGCATGAGGCTACATAGTCTTTAATGGATAACATGTACCTTTCTATATTCAAAGTGTTCTGTATTAACAGACCATGAAATGTCAGTAGACTTAAGGCTATGCTTTAAGAAATGAGAACAGTGGTGAATATTTTAAATACCTTTATCAAATTTCATGGCTATATGAACCAGGGTTTTTCAGTCTGGGTGTTTCTGTAGTATTTATTTAGCATACTTTGCTATTATCGTGTCAGAAACAATTCTAGTCGTTCTTCCTGGTATGCAGAGAGACCTTTGGCTGTAGCAGTACTAAGAAGAACAAGATACGGAGGACTACAAAGATAATGCACTTCATTTATGCATGTGAATGTGCAGTGACATTGTCATAAAATCTTTGTAAAATTCTACTTTTCCTTTACCCACTTTCACATGTTGGAAAAGGAACTAGCTATGAATGTTCTGAAGTTGGGAGGGATCTGAAGTTAGTGGTAATGAATTCAAGAGTGGAATTCGAAGCGGTTGCCAGTGAATCATGTATCAATGGAGTTGTGATCGACTTGCATGAGGAGGGGAATGCTGAGTTTGACTGTGGTGCCAACATTACTGAGGCTAAAGGACAGTAAGATGAAGAAAGAGGCTGCTTATTGTAGAGACCTGATTTTGTACTTTAAGCTTTTTTTATTCTATCTGGAAAGTTATGTTCATGAAGATACTATGAGCAAGTTTTCTACCTCTGAAAATTTGTATTTAATGAATGAATTACGATACGCAGATATTGCGTCCACTTCGGACTGACGGTATTGTCTACAGGATTTTTGAGTCCTGAATAGGTTATATTGATCGGTGTACTGGTTTAGTTTTTGCAGTCATGATAGAGATGATGTAGTATTCACCTGCAGCCAGACCTGCTCAGAGGTTTACTGCTACACCTCGCAGGCCTCGCAAAGCTGGCGCTGAAAAGGACTCGGCTGTGAAACTTGCAAAGAAAATCTTCCAGGATACAGCAGAAAATGGTACTGGGGATTCAGCAGATGGCCCCCTTGCTTCTGAATCATTCTGAGCCAAGGATGTTCTTAGGGTGCACTGTTCTGCTTGTGGCTTTTTAAGGTGAGATATAAACAAGGTCTCGTTTACTACTTGTTACTTAAAGATCCCTTTGTATTTTGAAGGAAATAGAAGACTCAGTGCCTTAACCAGTTTCTGCCTTGGCTAATTATTCTTCTTCCGTTATTCCCTGCAGCTTCGGCTGAATACAGGATTTTTAACGTACTTCTCTAAGCTGTTTTCTAATAAGGCTGTCAAACAGCTGCTCTGTTGCACTTAGTGCTTGCCTAATTTCTTTGGGGCGTGGGGAGCGGGAAATGCTTCTCTGTTACACAGAGCTACCTTTTTAAAAGCACAGCTCTCACCCCATGTCCGGAGGCTCCAGTGGTTCTAAATCGGTGCATTGCAGGTACTTGGAAATAACAGCTGCTTAGTTGATGCTGGCCCACAAGCATGCTGTTCCAGCACTAAAACAAGTGTAGCCAGGACTGAGTAGCACCTTGTTACCCTCTGTAGCAGAGAACAACACTGCGCACTTGAAAACTTCTTCGAAAACTTAAGCCTGTGTGAGCACGGAGGGACCGTAAATAGAGAAGAGGAGGGCCACGGCAGCTCGCTCCCTCTGCCTGAGCCTCGTGGGCAAGTGCTTGCACAACCACGTCTGCAACGAAGAACGCCAGTTTTGTGTTTGCCACCAGTGAGGAGAGGTGTGTGCCAAGCGCAGTTGTGAGGAAGCAATTTAAAGGCTAGACATGGTGAATGTGTATCATGGTGTGAAATGTGGTCTAGGTGGCAGCAGGCTAAAGGGAGGATCTGCTGTATAGCCGGGTGGTTAGCTGGAAGACCAAGTAACCCATGAGGTTCTGATCGTAAGCAAGTCATCCCTCAGCACTGTGGCTGTACCCTCAGCGGCACTGAATGCGGGAAGGCAGGGTATGCTCTAGGCACTACCAAAGAAAATGCACAGGAGGTAAAATTTCAGTGAAGAAATACAGCATAAAGGGACCCATAATGAACCAGCCGCTCAAATAAGTAATCCAATTTGGGTAGTTTCGATGAAAGGAAAGGGGGGGAAAAACCCCACCTGTACTAACAAAATAGCGTGGAAAGAAAAGGAGGGAGAAGTAGGAAAGAAAATGGGAAGAGGTATGTTCACTCTTCTGTGCCAGAAGTCTCTGGCAGCTGGCTCCAGCAGAAGTGGCCACTTGCCGGGGAATCCCGCGGGCTCTGCTGGAGGCGCGGGGCTGCCTTGCCAAGGTACCTGCCTTACACAGACGACTCCTGGTTAGCGATTCCTAAGCTCGTCGCCTCCAGGCACTTCGTGTCTCAGAGCGGGCTGAGTGTGTTTCCCACCGACCCTAATGCCTCCACCGTGCCGGAGAATATGAACATTCACGCAGCCCACGCTCAGCCTTACGGTGACTCTATTCCCTGATTTTGTGCTTCCTCTTCCTAGGCTTTCTGTTCATTTCTGCAACGCATGAGGGATGAAAAGAACTTTCAGAAAATAGGAATGTGTTTTTAGCCACATGTAGGATTGCTGCTGATGCCTTGTATTAAAACTGGGTTTGTGTAATGTATTGCTTTTGAGCATATTTTGTTTCTAATTCAGTCAGTGAGTAGCACTTTGTATATAGCATTGCAATTAAATTTAATCATCTTCAGCCAACTTCTGCTGGGGCCATTTCCTTCACCCACAATTAGCGGTAATGTTAAACAGGTGCTTTATGTTTGACAGTGCCTTTCCAGCATTCTAATATTTTTATGGGTCCCTCAATTGAGTTCTTAAAACCAGATCGATTTCTCTCTTATTTTGCATGTGGCAATGCTTGTTTGTCCATTACTTCCCAGAGTTATTGCTGTTACATCCATTTACATTCTCACTTTCATACGCATCTTACTCACCCAGAGTGTAGCAGTTTGTTGTTTTTTGTTTGTTTTTTTTTTTTTTTATTGTGCACTGTGCGTAAGTTTGAAAATGGATCTAGAGCCCTAGTGTTTGTGAAGCAGGTGCTCCCTCAGATAGTGGGTTGAGGTGTTAACCAGGCTCCAAGCATTAGAGGCAGTTCCTCTGCCTGTTCCTGCCCTGCTTTCTGGACTCCTGCCCACACATGCCGTCCATCGTAAGCGCTCGCCTGCCTGCTCCGGGGAGGATGCTCCAGCTCCTTCCTCTGGCTAAATCAACGTTCTGTTTTCACCACTTATCGACTAAATAAAGTGAGTAACTTTGTGCAAATACTTTCATTTGAGATTAGACCCCTTGCATAAAAACTGTTGTCAAAAGAATATCAAAATTAGAATCTACTTATTCCCTGCCAGAAAGGATTTGCAAGAGCTCCCTGCAAAAAGTGGCTAAATGGAGAAGGAAAAGAAAGCTTTTAAAGACTGGCCAGAGTGTAGGTATTTTTTCCTACTTGGGTTTCCCTAATGGACTGTATAGCCTTTGTCTACAAGGATTGGGAGTTCTTGGTTTGGGGTTTTTTTGTCATTTAACACCAAAAACCTTTATTGAGTCTTTTTATTACATCTCAACTGATCACTGAAACCATACCTGCAAATGCAGTTTTTCTCACCTGTATTAGGAAATCTGTGGGGTGTATTAAGAAGATTGTGGAAGAATATTCCCCTGGGGAAAATGTTGACTTTTCTGTGGAATAAAATAGAAATTTGAAATGTTTTTATCTGCCTGCTGAAATACTGTTATTTTAAATTGTCATTGTAGTACACTGCGAGAGATTTAGTTTTGCTGCTTTATGGGTCTATCCACCTATATAAGCCTGGCTTCCTGTATGGACATATCTTCCTTGATGCCCTCAAGGTCTTCACTCTGGAAGACAGTGCATCACATTCGTTACAGCACATGGCAGAAGCTGTAATCCTGCTTTTAGAGCTCAAGATCTAGGATCTTACTGTGAAGTTTTTTACACCTACAACAGTAAAAAAGAGTAATAATAATGGATAAGGGATAATTTTTTTAAAAGGTCAAATTAAGTTTATTACAGGGTCAAGTCAATGTCAAAGAGAAGTACAGATGCATACATGGGCCTGCAGGAACTGGAATTCCCAACCTAACACGCAGTACCATTAAAATTCAGTTTGTTCATCCAAGGAATTAAGTGGGCTTCACAGGGGAAAACCAGTCATTTTGTAAACATATGTGCACGCAGAAGTCGATGCGTGCAAACTTTTCTGAATAGCAAGAAGACGACTCTTTAAAAGAGCTGTTTAGCATTCACATCAACAGTTTTTTTCAAGATTCAACCAGCTCTGCTGTTCACCTTTGAACCTTCAAAACTCTGAATGAACAGTATTAAAATAACTTGATTTATGATGATAGTCTGTATAGGTGATACCAGAGGCAGCTACTGTAATATTAGAGCTAGATATCCGGAGTTCACTCCTGCATTTCTGTATTTTATGTGGGCACATATCACTGCTTGTCGTGTACAATCAACTACTGCGCATGAGTAAGAAGATTTGTCGTGGGGTATGTACACATGCCTGAAAACGCTGTTCACTGCTTAGAACCTATTGTTCTGTACCCAGTTGTAAGACACTTTAATGACAGCTTTTGGGCTTTTTTATACTAGACTAAATTTATGTGCATAGTGGATAAGATGTAAACATCATCATCAAAATTTTGTCCCAGTTTCATAGTTATGCATAATGATAATTGGCAAGCTGGTTCAAGTAAAGAAATAGAAGTATTGCTGGGAGATTGCATGCAGCTCTGAAACAATTCATACATTAATCAACTCTGGTTGATATCAATTTTTCAATTGATGTTTTCCCTGGAACACATTCTAAAGCAGATTTAGTGCATTTGTGTCAATAGAAATATTCTATCTATATTCTGCTCAGACTGAACTGGAGAGATGCATTTGATGTTGTTGAGAAAATTCTCAGTTGTAATCGGCTGTAAATCTACAGCCTGCATTTCCAGCTTAGATTGTAACATGTTAGGAAGGCTTGTGAAACTAGATTGGAAAGCATAAGGACAGAACTTCCTAAAATACACCCTTTGATAGCAAAATATTCAGTAGATGGGATTTTTGGGTTAAAATTAGAAATGAAATCTATATGAATACTATGATCAGAGAGTCTGCTAGAAATACAAACTCTTATAGTTATTAAGCTGTTCTGTGTATTTTTTATTTTCAAAGAAAAGTTTTCATATTCTGATTTTTATACTTCTGTTTTAGTATTTTTTTGGTGGGTTTCAAAAGTGATCAGTACAAATTACTTGTCTATACTAATCTTAATTTTTCTGTGCTAATCATTACATCTTCAGTGGAATTATGACTTTCTGTGAGGTGTGAAAAGCTCTTGACCCCTGATTTTTTTTGGAGGGGGGTGCCTAAGAAGGAGAAAAATGTCTTCACGCCATGCTATGTTAGACACTGGAAAACCAAGTTCAAATCTTGATATTTTGAGCCTGTTCTTGAGCCCTTGTCTGTGATTACAAGAAGCTTCTGGTGGTGCATTACTGGTTGACAGGGAAAGAATTTGCAGTGATCCTCGCATCAGTTGCTTGGTGAATACGGTGGTGCAAATGCTGGCTAAGGCAGGTGATCGGTGGACTGGATAATAATAAGGATTTCTCTGTGTGGAAAAGGCACTGCTTACTTCCAGATGCTGCTCTGACTGCTCCACCGTGCTGGAAGGCATTACGGTGTAGGAACAGAATATCCAGGATGGCCACAACCTGTGTGGCCGCGGGTTTGTGCCAAACAGCAGCCTGAGAGCTGTACCCCTCATCTCAACACAGGGGGTGCCTGCCTGGTCAGATGAGCACCAGATCCGAATTGTCACATAGCTATTGAGAACTTGTTTAGAAAATAAAATTAAAAAGCGCAGTCACGTAGATCCCCATACAGCCCAAGACAAAAGCTTACAATGTGATGTGTGTACAAGTAGTTTGTGCATGCCAAATAATAAACACACATCCTGTAAATGTCAGTGAATACACATGCAGCTTCTCCTAGCTGTCTGAATGCTTAGCTGCAGCCTTTTTAAAGCCGTGCCGCTGCTCTTCCTCGACAGAAGTCTAAGGTTGTTATGCTGTATGCACCTGCATGAATGGACACTAGCATTTCTCTTCCTCAGAGTTTCAGTGTACACTTACTTCACTTTAAAGAAAAAATAGAAAAACCTACGTGAAAGAACAGTTTAGTGAGCCCCATCAAGACAAGTTGGTACTATATACAAAGGTTTCAAATTTTCATCGGCGTGATAAACAAATCAGTGTGGCAAAGAGGCAATGTAAGGAAAGATCAGCAATGTTGGAACCAGTGATTAACTTGCAAAATAAACAACACTTTACAAAAGTTCTTTTTCTGGGAGCGAGTGATAAATTTTTGTGGTTAGTAATAATCAATAGAAGAATCACAGATGTGTGCTCTTTGATGCTGACATTGTATTCATATCCTATAAAACAAAAATGGCATTGAAGTAAGCGTTAAGTATGTGAA
>NW_010561116.1:34251-41968 GCF_000687285.1 Phaethon lepturus | reverse complement strand
CCTGCTGAAGACCTGTTTATCACCATAGTGCATTTTATACCATGTGGAACAGGAGTTTTTTATTAGGTATACACTGTACAATTTTTACCACTTAGCATTATAGTAAATGTATTTTAGAAATTAAACTTCAAAAAATACTGATGCAACATTGCAGTTATTTATCTCAGAAGTTAATCCTCCCCTCAACATAAACAAAAAACGGTCTTTAAATTTATTCCCTAGAGGACATGTCTTACTTGAAAATGATAACGCTTGGTGGAGAAGATACACCTTTCACTTTGGCTAGGTTAATAAGGCACAGGTTTAGAGCTGTCTTATTGGGGAACAAGTTTTAATTCTGTGAAGTTTAAAAAAAAAGAGTGTTGACAGGATTGGGGTTTTTATTATACAAGCAGCTATTTCCTAAAGTGATGACTGAAATAGAGGGTTATATCCATCTGCCATGTTATGACTTCTAATGGGGAAAGGAGAATAGAGCAAGTAAAGTTGAACTGGTTTTGGGTTTTTTGTGTGTTTTTAAATTACTTCTTTTGACAGCTGTCTGTTAGCCTGGGTATCTATTAATACAATTATTTCTTCGCCTTAAAGAATCACTGACATTGTAGGTGATTGAATTTGATATCTGTGGGTTGTGGGATCAGCCTTTAAGTGTTTTTGTTAATTTGCACACATGACAACTTTCAACAGCAGAGATCATTATAAACAGCAAATTTGAAGCAATTTAAAAATTTGTTTCCTTGAAAGGGGTTTAAACAAATTTAGAGAATGGCTTAATAGAGCCTGCATAATCTTCACAGTCAATAAAACCAAACACAGAGAAACGTGCTTAAAATCACAGCAAAAATGCTTTGCTTCCCTTGTCTATTCTTGAAGACCCACTCTTTAAGCTATAGCAAATGAGGCTTTTAGGTATGTACACTTAGAAATATTCCAGTAGAAAAACAAATTTCAAGCTTTTTCTTTTTAAATCTGGAGTTTATCTGTAAACTTAAGTAATAAAGACCTTGAATGCCTTTTCCCTCTGCCCAAATACTGCTGCTTATCCGAAGCTTTTGCCAAAATATGTCTACTTGCAGTAATATTGTCTTCCTGATGCTGTGACTAGCATTGTCTGAAGAATAAAATTAGGATTTAAAAAATACTTGAAATATGTATTTTTACAAACTATTTTTAGCTACTGTGATTAATCGTTGTACCAAGCGATACTGTAATCCTGGATAATTGTAAAAAAAACCCAAATCCACCAACACCCCAAGCTGCCCCAGACCATGCCCCTAACCATAACAAAATAATCAGAGTCAGCAGATGAGATCACCGTGAATGTGATGAATCACTGGCAGCCTTTCCTCCCATGTCCACTCAGGTAAGGTTCAGATCTTCACCTTCCACTTGCCTGGGAGCCGTTACAGAAATCCTCACTGCCTTCGTGAATGCCTGTTAAGAATAATAACTGATTAAGTAATTGTAGCACCTTATGCTGAAGAGTTTTAAATACATAAAGCATTCTGAGCTGTCTCGTCGCAATGGAAAGGTATGGCTACTCGTTATAAGTTATAAAAGAAACTCTATTATTTGCTATCACTGTTATGTACTTAGCTATGTTTATACTTCTAACCTCTGGCTAGTAAGGATGGTGGCTGTAGGCATTAGGCATCAGGCAACCTTAAAAAGATTGATGCTTTTGATTACAGCATGCTATAGGATAAATTGTAGGGTTCAAATCTCTTACAGAGATAAAAAAGGTATGTGGTATCTGAAGAAACATAGAGGTGTCAATTTTCTACTTGATGGTACTAATATATTTTGATAGCATCTGCATATTAAGAACAGAATGAGCCCTCAAGTAGAGTGATTTAGTACCACAATTGTACACTGTATTTCACAGCGAGAAGAACAAACAATAAAAATGTGAATCCTTGCCTCTGCTCTGAAGGACAGTGAGCAAAGACACGTAGGCATTACAGCGGGCAGGCGGGGAGGGGACTTGGTTTTCCGAAGCGACCGGAGAGAGGAAAGGAAGCGGGATAGTAAATGTGAATGGGGAGGTTAATTGTAAAGTAAATGAGTTTGCTACAGAAAAGGCTGAGGCTCACATCCTCAAAGGCTACGTGTGTATTAGTAAACACCCCCAGGGAGTGTGCCAGGCACTGGAGCTTAATCAGCTAAACTATGAAATTGTGGCCGTTGTGTCTAGTATGCTTGTGGCGTGGACCAAGTAGCACTCTCCCAAACATTTCTTGGGGAGGGTTTGGGAAGTAGCATCGAGTTTTGTAGCACTGACATGGGCGGCTCCGTAAAGGCAGGTAAAAGCCTGCCTTCTTTTTTTATCCGGCTTTGAAATCCCTCCCTTCTGTGGAGTAGGGGATTGTTGCTTCTGGGGTTCGCCTGCCCTGCCTGAATGCCTATGTGCATGGACCGTCCCTGACGCCGACTGAAATCTGGCCCAAATGTCATCTTTGTTGTGTAAATCTGGAGTAACTCCATGCAATCAGGAAATCTCAGAACATTAAGTCCTCAACCTACTTTTGGCTCTTTGTCTCCTCTTTTTGTCACCAGATAACTTCTGTTTCTCTGTTTTTTGGGGCAGCAGCATTTACTATCTCTAGGTGTATTTGCTCCATCTAACTGCTCCTTGATCTGTTCCTTGACCTGCTGTTTCTTGATATTGAACCTTGCTCAGGTTCTGGATGCATTGGGGTCATCACACAGTTGGCAGTTAAGTCTATGCAACATATTTACCCAGGATTTTTAGTTTCAGGCCATCTTTCCTCTTTGAGATAACAACAGGTAATAACAGAGGAAAACTTGCGTAAAGCATAGGCACCTGCAGAAGGAAACAAACCCAAAGACATGCCAGAATAGGGCAGCATATGGTTTTTGAGGGCATTAGGGTATTAAATGTATCTTGGGATTTGGGATTGCTCAGCAGTGACGTTTAAAGGCTGTCGAAGAACACAAAGGTCCTCTCTAAAGAGAAATTGCTCTAAAGTTATGGTTTACATATCCGTGTGTCTCCATCAGCCCAGGCCTGTGAGGTACTGATGAGTGCCTACCTTCAGTGCCGGGTAGGGGACCTGCTATGGATTCTCCCTGAAATGACAAGCTTTCCGTGTGGCTGAGCTGGTGTGGGACAGCCCTCTGCTTTCCTGCTCTTTGCTCTCCATCTTGGGCCACAGTTTCTGGAAGGAGCTGTTAAGGCCTAATAAGACTTTGGCATTTACTGCTGATTGTAACTTCTCTGTAGAATAAAATCGATGTGTAGGCAGTAGCGGGGTGCTGCAGAGGCAGCATTGGGCCCCGGGCACTGGCAGTGGGACTGAGGCTATCTCAGTCCTGCAAAGGGAGGAGCCGCCGCGCCTTGTGGCTGCGCGGCAGATGCTCACGGCGAAGCCTTTTCCCAACCACCTACTGGGAACGTTGCCCATCCTCTGTTGTTGCCCGAACTATAATCGGGCGTTGAGAGAGCGGTGGGTGCCGTAAGTCAAAGTTGTGCTGGGGAGCACTGTAAAAACAAAACGGTGTTGACAGTTGTGAGGTAGTGCTTGAGAGAGCCGTGTCCTGGCTCTGTTTAATTACTAGAATGGGCGTAGCCTGGGCTCCAGCTCCTTTGAGGGTATGCGGAAGACAGGACTGTAACTTGGAGTGTGTTGGGACATCTGAAAATTGAAGGATAGTAGCTGGATCTCCTGACAGCAAGCTGGTGGGAGGATCAGGTGGAGCGGCTGGGCTTCCTCATAAACACCGTTACACATCTGTCTTGTGCTCCTGACAGGAGGAGTCCCAGTGAATGTGATACGCGGAGAAAGCTCATCTTCACCGCGCGAGCAGTGGACTTCAAAGATAAAGAGCAGGTGAGAGGATATTAGTGAATCGTAACGAGCTTCTTGTAGTGTTTTCTGTAGTTCCTTCAAGCATTCTTAAAATTCACAGGGAGCAGAAGTGCCCAGTGACTGTCTGTTCAGGGCAAGATTTTAGCTTGTGTAAATCGATGGATTTAACTGATTCCATTTTGCAAGGCTGATTTATGCCAGTGAGGGCCTGGTATACTTAGAATTTATTTAGATTTTATTTAGTAAGTAATCTGGCTAAGGTTGGTCAATACTAGTTACAAGGACCTCCAGGGTTGAGACATCGCTGCGATTCAGCGGCAGAATTGCAGTTAGAAGGTAAGTGCAACTATGCTCCAAAAATGAATCCTTGTGGATTTTTTCTGGACTCTGTACAGTGACCGTTTTCCATACTACCCAAACACAAACAATATCGGTTAATTACAAACCATGCTGCTATAGTGTACTTGTTATTACATAGCTGTTCTTGCTATGGAGCCCCTCTTTCATTTGCACACTTCCCTGAGAGCTCGCGGTTTGTCTCAGAACTTGCTTCCACATTCCTTGGCCTCGTAGCAGGTAGGTGTTCATTAAGAAGGACAATTCTGGGGTTATTCACTGTGGGATGGTGTTACACTACGTTTTTTAGATGCTCATCGTAGTAACATCAGTGCCACTTGCTTTCAGGATCCAGGATTTCTGGCTGGAATAAATCAGATCTAAGTAAAGGACATATATAAAGCACTTTTTACCTTTACAGCAGAGAAAAAGTTCCACAGAAGTCGTCCGCAACTTTTGCGGAATTAGAAATTCAGAGCAACGTGCTTTTGAAATGATAATTAGTGATCAGACTTAATACCCCATTATTAATTAATATTAATCACTATCCTAGTATTATCTCGATATCTGAATATTAAGCTAATATCCTGCTCTCTGCTATTACAATTTTAAGTGCATAAGTGAGCGAGTGACTAGGCCAGTTAACACCAGCTGATGACGTAGTGAAGTGATTCATTTCCTATGGAGGACGAGCGTCATTTTCAGGTTTCTTTTGGAATCGAAAGCACAATATTTTATTAACGATGTAAGATTTTGCGTGTTTAGCTGTCCTGTTAGGGATTTCAGTTTGTTGCTTTTCCTCTTAGATTACAGCGTTGCCACACTGGTAATTTCCTCTAGCATAATATGTACCAGAAACTTGCCAACAGTCATTATCTGTAAGGCTGCTGGAGGAGGAATCCCGCTCTTTAATGACTTCAGTGGGACCCTGCCCGCAGATGAAATAGGAGGGCTGGCATTTATTTCCACATAAAGTTTTCTCTCCTCACAAGAGCAGAGAGTCACTCCGCTGCTTCAGTTCTGCAGGTGAGGGCACACCAGGGCTGCTGTCACAGCTGGGGGACCGGGGTGACCGCAGGTCACTGAGTGTTGGGAAACTTTTGAGGCTGGTGCTTTGCTGGGCAAGAGGGATTCACTAAGGGTAGTCTTACTCCTTCATGTTGTTGTTGCCACCATCAGGCAGGTGAGAGGTGGAGGTACCTTGCTTTATTATCTGGATCTAGTAAATATTTTCACTGTGATACTAAGTGATGATCTGATGAGCCTGGAAAATTGCTACTAGAAGGTTAAGTCTGGAAAACTTACATCTATGGGAATGCCAGAGGTTTTGTGAGACTGCTTCAGTTTCTCAAACTGGGGTTGATATATACGATGACTTTCTGCTGGCCACCCTCTTCATCTGTCCACTGGCAGCGCTCCACTAGGTGCACTGTGGTACCTACTAGTCACTGCTCGCTCTATCAAAAATCCAGGAGGAGACTTCCAAGAGATCATGGAAGATGGGGTTGTGAAGGGCTGGATTGTCCATCCTGCCTTTCTGAGATGCGCTTGGACTCATCGGTTGTTCAGCAGCCTGGGGGTGATGTGGAGAACTGCCTCGGGAAGGTGAAAAGGACAGAAAAAAAGGGGAAGCTAAATATGGGAAAATACGTGTTTTTTCCGTTGGTTTTGTTTTCATACTGGTAGCATGCTAGAGGAAAGGTATTCATCCACGGCCAAAGGTCTGCAATGTGACGGTAGATCTAAAATAATTGACACAAAGCAGTAAAAGCTTCGGAAAACATCATTTTGGCAGTTGTGTGGGTTTTTTTGTGTTGTATTTTTGCGCGCTCTGTAGCTGGTTCACGGACTAGTATGCAACTGCAGCTGGAGCTGGACTCAGCTCTCTGACTGAGATATTCAGCCTACTGGCACTGGTTTACTCCCATTCCCAAAACAACGGAGGCACAGATGAACCTTATGTAGGATCTTCGTTAGTTTGTGTGTAGTTCGTATGTATCTATGGGTTACAGGCAATGCAGTGGAAGAAGGGTTGGTTTAGTACACAGACAAGTGATACATCTTAGTGCTGAAACTGCCTCCCTTGCATGACTGTAATTCCAGTGTTTTTATTAGTGTGTGTAAGTTGTAAACTGTTGCTCTGAGTGTATTTATTCAAACGGAAAGGATAAGAAAATGCAGCTTTTGTCAGGAAAAAATGAGTTCCCCTCTTCACGTATGGTGTTGAGAATGATTTTGTGTAGAGAATGAATCCATAGCTTTTTCAGTTGCAGGAGCACAACTTTTCATGGTAGGTATGTCCCTAGGAAGCGTGGATTTTAGGCAGGCATGTGCAATAATTTATGTCTGAGCCATTTGTTAATATTGGCAAAGCGTCACGGGTGCTCTGAGTGCTTATGGCAGGCTGGGGAGAAGAATGCAGCAGCAGTTGCTGCTCCATCCCCGCGCCGAGGGCTGGCATTTGTACGCAGCGAGAGGTCGCAAAGGTACATTATCTTCCCCTGTAACTAGTACAGGAATTAATCTGTGCTTCTCGTAGTAGTTTCAAGGTGTTTTACTGAGCTTGGCTTTCATGATTTTCAGCAAAATCTCTTGTAAAACTGTTTACAGAAAATCCTGTCTCCCATGCAATTACTCTGCCATATGCAGTGGCACACCGTATTCGTTCTTTGAACATTTTATGTTCCCAGGGGCATTTAAGAATAAATACTACCACAAAGCACAAAATTAACATATCAAATTAATTTTGTATTGTACACACAGAGTGATGGATAATGTAAATTCAGGGCTTGGTCCTGCATATTCTGAAGTTGAGAAGATTTCTTGGTGTTATTTTGGTTTATGATTGGCACAAAAAGGTCTCAACTATTTCTAGTTGTATAAAAAATCATGTTATTAAATAAATATAGGCATAGCATATTAACAAAAAACAATGGTAAAAAATAATATGTTAGGTTCTTCTATAAGGAATATAATACCAAATTTCTAGCGACATTTTTGTTTTTCATGAAGAACAAATACATTTGCAGTCCTATAATTATTTTCTGAAGCAGAAAGTCAGATTTCTTTCAGATCATTATATCATCTGTGTTAGAAAGTGGTAATTGGGGATTACTGACAGTTTCTATCAGGTTTGGCTTGGCAGCAAACAAGGTTAACACAAGTGGTCATATAGCTGAGCTTATTTTAAATGCTCTTTAAGGTTGAGATGTTAAGGTTGAAATGCCTTTAAAATAAGCTAAATGCTGCTTGTGTTTGGAATGTGATCTGATCTATAATTAGGTTTCTCCTACAGAAAGGTTAGAAGCTGTAATCCAATGTTCAGAATCAAGAGCAGAAACGTGTCTTTTTAAAGTTTAGAAATGTTTAAAACTCAATATAAGTTTATTTTAAAGAATTATATGCATGTAATGGTGTGGGCATGGAAGATACTGGATTTTAAGCAAAGAAAAATTTGTATTACGCAGGATATTGTAAATGATGTGAATTCATCCTCTGGGTGATGAGGCTGTTAAAAATGTGGATATGAGCAGTTGGTATCATTATATATT